>NC_052312.1:44147709-44362709 GCF_016432855.1 Salvelinus namaycush
ATCAGAGCAGTTCCTCATTGGTTCAACTGTTTAATCTACTCAATGTTTGCTGTGTGTATCCAATTCAGTATACCTTGATAGTTTACAGTGCCAGTGTCCTAATGTAACCTTCCACCTCTTCTCAACGACATCCATCAAGCTCTCTCATTACCACACTATCAATCTGAAGTACCCTCACAGGAACCTCTGCTATCCAACTGTTGGTCCATGGAAACTGCGGAGGAATCCATAAAGAGGTGAGCCGGCTCACCTGCCAATGAGATAAGTGGAACCGAGGGCCCCTTCGTGTTTTTTTATTTGATTATTGTAGATGCGGCACATTTCCCACTGGAGAGATTCCAAGCACCATAATCTGACATCCAGCCACTCATACAATCTACATTTAGAGTGGACCTCGGGTATCTTTTCTGATGACAACTCAGCAATCACCTTTCCCACAACGCAGCAAGCCATCCAAATAGCCCTGCAAATATTTCACAAGACAACTTTGGGGTCTGGGGGGGACTGAGTGTACGCCAGGGGAGCTTAGAAGAGGACGCAAGTGTGTTGTGCAAGTGAGTTGTTTGTCAGAGTTATTTATTTGTATTTATTGGTTGGGGGTTTTGGGTCTAAAACTGGGATATTTCTGGAAAATCCCCCCCCAAAAAAATATTCACATTAGCATTAGTGTCAGCGTCATCATCCCTCAGGGCTTGGTGATGATTGTAGCATTAGCACAAATGACTGGGCAAATAACCGCAGTCCCAGTCCCTCCTGCAAATCAGTACAAATTGCGGCCGAATTACGTTTCCCTCACTAGACGCCATTCACCGTGGGTGACTCACGTGTCACATGCTAGCCATGCTAATGTAGCGGGACAGGGCGCTGACGCGATTCAGGTTAGCGTTTTTGTACCCCCCGGGCCCTGACTGCTCTTCCCATTCTCCCCTGTGGTTGAGTTCATCTCCCTACCCACAACCCCCCACTCCCACTTCACTGAGTGCATCACTTGAGTCATGTGACTAGTGTAGCATGAGTTGGGAAAATAGAGGAACCGTTTAGTACACAGCACGGGTAGATTGAGGTCATGCCTTGTTTTATGTGTTATATTGCACAGGCTATTATGACATAATAATGGAATGCCTGGCCTCAAGGAGTTTTACAATGTATGGCATTTATACATAATCATGACTGTGCAGCTCCTATTGGATGATGCATGGCAGCCATTTTGTGCCAGAATGCATAATAATGCCAACACAGTCTACAATGGCAATGACACAGCAGTGTGTGTGTGTGTGTGTGTGTGTGTGTGTGTGTGTGTGTGTGTGTGTGTGTGTGTGTGTGTGTGTGTGTGTGTGTGTGTGTGTGTGTGTGTGTGTGTGTGTGTGTGTGTTTGCATGCCTGCCTGTCTACAGTACTTGCACCCGCTCGCTTGTGTGCATGTATTATGTATACAACAATAATCCCCAGAAATACAACCACACTTTAATCCTAATTGACACTCACCCTAATTAACCAACTAGGCGTCTCATTCATTCAGGGTAGCAGCTCTCACCTTTCCCCTGAAATCCAGTCCTAACCCTCTATCACTCCTCATCACTCCGCCATACTGTCATTCATTTTCATTAACTGCATTAAATGAGCTTGGCATCTGCTGTATTAAAAAATGTAATTATCAGAATACGCAAATAAGTAATTGCGGCACCCCTGTGCATAATTGATGTGCACTAATGCACAGCTTTGATGGAATAAATGTCCCACTAAGCTGGCACACGTGACGCTCCAAACAGCAGGTGGTCTCCCAGGTGATAATTGTACCCTGTTTTGACCAGTCAGAAAATCCATCCTGTGTGTGTGTGTGTGTGTGTGTGTGTGTGTGTGTGTGTGTGTGTGTGTGTGTGTGTGTGTGTGTGTGTGTGTGTGTGTGTGTGTGTGTGTGTGTGTGTGTGTGTGTGTGTGTGTGTGTGTGATACAGAGACAGCGAGAGAGATAGTGAATATAGATCGTTTCAGGTATGAAAAGGAGGTGTAATTACTAGTGAGTCCTAAGCTATCATTCCCTTTGATGTTCTGCATCAGACCTGACTAATTCTCACTGGAAACAGTGTTTGAGTTTAAATGACACATTCTGTTAACGTATTATCCCAAAGTGATCTGTTCTTGCAATTTGTAGTCTATGACATTTCAGCTTTACATATGATCTTTTTCACAAAGTAGATTGGATGAAGTGAATTACATATTCAAGTAACTTTAGTTATGTAAGTTATATTCTTCTTAAGGGTAGCTTTAGGGTAGCTTAACTTGTTCCAGTGTGAAGTAATTGGTAGCTTGGTAATCTATGTTTTCAGAGTAGCTTTCACAGTTTGTGTTGAGTTAACACAGGCAGTGCAGTTTATTCTCTCCGTCATGTGAGAATTCCAATTGGAAGTACCTCACTCTTTTGTGTGTTCATAGCCTACTTTGCATTGATGGGATTTGATAGGGCAAAAACTGGTTGAGTCAACGTTGTTACCACATCATTTCAACCCAAAAGATCAATGTGATGACATTGAATTCATGTGGAAAACTGATTGGATTTGCTAAAAGTCATCAACGTATGGGCACTCTGTCTCTTTTTTAACCTGAATCCAATGACATGGTGACATTTTTGGTTGAATTCACGTTGAATTCAAGTTAGTGGACAACTCAACCAAATGTAAATCAAAACTAGATCTTGAACTGATGTCTGTGCCGAGTGGGCGGTTACAAATGGGTGTTATTCATGCCGTGTGGATGCACAGTCTTCCTTAGAAGAAGAGAGAGAGAGAGAGAGAGAGAGAGAGAGAGAGAGAGAGAGAGAGAGAGAGAGAGAGAGAGAGAGAGAGAGAGAGAGAGAGAGAGAGAGAGAGAGAGAGAGAGAGAGAGAGAGAGAGAGAGAGAGAGAGAGAGAGAGAGAGAGAGAGAGAGAGAGAGAGAGAGAGAGAGAGAGAGAGAGAGAGAGAGAGAGAGAGAGAGAGAGAGAGAGAGAGAGAGAGAGAGAGAGAGAGAGAGAGAGAGAGAGAGAGAGAGAGAGAGAAACACTATTCACTGGATATAAACACCCCCATTCATGAAGAATTTGACTTATTCACACAAACTCAACAAATTCATTTTCATTCATCAATGGCCTTGCTTCCATAGATGATGCATTCTAAAGGGAACGCTACCTGAAATGAACACATTCCATTTGCAATTTCTTCATTCATAGAAGTGCTTTTGAAAAATATTAAGTGGGGTTTGAAACAATATAAAATAGCAGGAAATCAGATGTTTTTTCTGCAAGGCAAATACCTTACCTAACTACAATACAATCTAACCAAAAAGGAGAAGGTTTATGTTAGCCACATAAATGTCTCTCTCTACACTGAGGTAGAAACTACAGCCAAGCACAGATCCCCCACAATCCCACAGGACAACTCAAGCATTGATGTCTGCAGTGGCCCAGTCCTCTGTGATCATTCTCTTCCAATCAGAGAGTTCAATCACTAGGGGCACTGAGCCAAGGCACATCAAGACCACATTACCCAGGGTTCCCCCTGGCACCTTAGCCCCATGGTGGGAGTGTGAAGCCTGTCTGAATGGTCCCCTAATTCTCTCTCACTCCCCCTCTCTCTCTCTCTCCCCCCCTCTCTCCCTTAGGAGTGTGACGCTGTGTGTGTGCATGTTCCCTTGGTTTCTGTAATTGAATGTGTCTAAATCACACTGCCCTCTCCCTCTCTCTCTCTCTCACACACACCCCTCCCAGTCTCCTAATTATCTCCTGGTTTTAATTAGGCCCCCGTGCGGAGAGAGAAGACTCTCCCAGGAGTGTGTGTGTGAGCACGTGTAACTGAGTGTGTGTTTCCTAGAGGGTGTGCAGAAGGTAGATGAGTGTGTGTTTCCTAGAGGGTGTGCAGAAGGTAGATGAGTGTGTGTTTCCTAGAGTGTGTGCAGAAGGTAGATGAGTGTGTGTTTCCTAGAGTGTGTGCAGAAGGTAGATGAGTGTGTGTTTCCTATAGGGTGTGCAGAAGGTAGATGAGTGTGTGTTTCCTAGAGTGTGTGCAGAAGGTAGATGAGTGTGTCCATCTCTTCTCCAGGACATTCTGATACACTGTATCCCACAAGCAGTGCATTTTCCTCACAGCTCTCCAGTCATTCAAACCATCTGTCAGTAACTATCCCTTCAACAGTATACCTAAACCTGCTTGATGCATTCAACTATGTTTTAGCCATTGATTTTGGCAAAGGTCTCTATAGACTCCACAGTTCTGTGTGCGTGTGCATGTGTGTGTGTCTGTGTTAGTGTGTGTGTGTGTGTGTGTGTGTGCATGCATGCGTGCGTGCATGTGTGAACATACATGGGTGAACGTGTGTGCTTGCACACGTGTGTGTGTCTCAGCCATCGTTATTTTTGTCTTTTGTCCGTATCAGGGCAGCAACAACATGGGTAGTCTCTAGTCTCCATATAGTACAGTTGTATTATTATTTAAAAATGGAAGAGCATTAAAGATAAATCACAATCAGTAAAAAATATATACACTACTGGTTAAAAGTTTTTGAACACCTACTCATTCAAGGGTTTTTATTTATTTTTATTATTTTCTACACTGTAGAATAATAGTGAATACATCAAAACTATGAAATAACACATATGGAATCATGTAGTAACCAAAAAAGTGTTAAACATATCTAAATATATTTTATATTTGAGATTCTTCAAATAGCCAGCTTTGCAGACTCTTGGCATTCTCTCAACCAGCTTCACATGGAATGCTTTTCCAACAGTCTTGAAGGAGTTCCCACATATGCTGAGCACTTGTTGGCTGCTTTTCCTTCACTCTGTGATCCGACTCATCCCAAACCATCTCAATTTGGTTGAGGTCAGGAGATTTTGGGGGCAAGGTCATCTGTTGCAGCACTCCATCACTCTCCTTTTTGGTAAAATATCCCTTACACCGCCTGGAGGTATGTTGGGTCATTGTCCTGTTGAAAAACAAATGATAGTCCCACAAAGCCCAAACCAGATGGGATGATGTATCGCTGCAGAATGCTGTGGAGCAATGCTGGTAAAGTGTGCCTTGAATTCTAAATAAATCACAGCAAAGCACCCCCACACCATAGCACCTCCTCCTCCATGCTTTATGGTGGGAAATAATACATGCGGAGATCATCCGTTCACCCACACCGCGTCTCACAAAGACACGACGGTTGGAACCAAAAATCTCAAATTTTGACTCATCAGACGAAAGGACAGATTTCCACCGGTCTAATGTCCATTGCTCGTGTTTCTTGGCCCAAGCATGTCTCTTCTTATTATTGGTGTCCTTTAGTAGTGGTTTCTTTGCAGCAATTCGACCATGAAGACCTGATACACAAAGTCTCCCCTGAACAGTTGATGTTGAGATGTGTCGGTTATTTGAACTCCGTGAAGCATTTATTTGATCTTATCCTCTGCAGCAGAGGTATCTCTGGCTCTTCAATTCCTGTGGCGGTCCTCATGAGAGCCAGTTTCATAATAGCGCTTGATGATTTTTGCGACTGCACTTGAAGAAACTTTCAAAGTTCTTGAAATGTTCCATATTGACTGACCGCTTTGCTTATTTGAGCTGTTCTTGCCATAATATGGACTTGGTCTTTTACCAAATAGGGCTATCTTCAGTTTACCCCCCATACTTTGTCACAACACAACTGATTGGCTCAAGCGCATTAAGAAGGAAAGAAATTCCACACACTTACATTTAAGAAGGCACACCTTTTAATTGAAATGCATTCCAGGTGACTACCTCATGAAGCTGGTTGAGAGAATGCCAAGTGTGAAAAGCTGTCATCAAGGCAAAGGGTGGCTATTTGAAGAATCTCAAATATAAAATATATTTGGATTTGTTTAACACTTTTTTGGTTACTAAATGATTCCGTATGTGTTATTTCATAGTTGTGATGTCTTCACTATTATTCTACAATGTAGAAAATAGTAAAAATATAGAAAAACCCTTGAATGAGTAGGTGTTCTAAAACTTTTGACCGGTAGTGTATATCAAGCTAGCTAACTAGCAGATTTATATCAATGATCAATATCAGTAATTAGCTGATATCCCACCCTCTTTTCCCGGTGTCAATCATGTGTTTAGGAGGCACTGTAAATACCTTGCTTACAATTTGTAAATAAATATGCCTATGCCAAAATATATATGTATGTTTTGCTATAGAGGCAGTTGGTGTGTGATGCATTTCAAGTTACTGTATGTGCACCCTTTTTCATTTTGAGTACCTGCCCCATGAAAGGTCTGTGCACGGCCCTGGTTCACTGCCAAGCTCAATGAAGCACAGTGAAATGATTTCAAATAGTGTCTGAACCCAGGTCTGAGCTCCACCTTCTTCCAAATAATTGTATATATTTATTTATATTTCAAGGAAGGAAGGGGAACCAAATAAAAAATGCATACTCTTTGAGAGCATAGTACCTTTTAAAAAGTCAACTCAGAAGCTCGTCCCACACAGAAGCACCTGGTGATTCCATTTCTTCCCACCACCGTTGTGCCGTCTCATAGTCCCAGATGAAAAATCCTCTAGGCAGATACCAACCTGTGATATGTATTTATGATAGATTTATAAATTCATCCATATTTCTATATTCCGTGCCATTGGACCCGCGCCCGTTTCCTGTTTTAAGATAAGGAACTTCAATGATGGAGCCTGGTGACGGATTCATCCGATGCATTGGGATGACTACTGTGACTGTCTTCTCCTCTCTAATCTAACCCATCTCTCTTTCTCTCTCTTGCTGTGTCATCCCCCCCTCTCTCTCTCTTTCTCTGTGTGATGGGATAGATGGCAAACGACAATCTAATTTCTATTCAGCCGTGCTTCCTGCTATCTGCCGGTACTAGGCCATGCTATAAGAGTCATAGTAAATCCCGGCAGGGCTACCAGAATAGGGGAGCGACAGAGCAGTCATTCAGGAAGCCCATTAGCTATGTCTCCCTGTGTGTCAGATAGCTAGCACGCCTCTCTATTCTGATTGATTCTGATGGATGATGGATAATGTAGCGAGAGTTCATCTGACAACGAGTGAGATTATGATCCTTTTGGTCATAATGGTGATGATGGTGATCGAATCAAATCAAGTTTTATTGGTGCACCGAATACTAAAGGTGTACACTTAGTTACAAGCCCTTAACCAACAATGCAGTTCAAGAAATAGAGTTAAGAAAATATTGACTAAATAAACTAAAGTAAAAAATAAAATAAGTAACACAATAAAATAACAATAACGAGGCTATATACAGGGGTTCCGGGTACCGTGTCAATGTGCGGGGGTACAGGTTAGTCGGGGTAATTTGTACATGTAGGTAGGGGTAAAATGACTGCATAGATAATAAACAGTGAGTAGCAGCAGTGTAAAAACAAACGTAAATATGTAAATAGTCCGGCTGGCCATTTGATTAAGTGTTCAGCAGTCTTATGGTTTGGGGGTAGAAGCTGTTAAGGAGCCTTTTGGTCCTAAACTTGGCGCTCTGGTACCACTTGCCCTGTGGTAGCAGAGAGAACATTCTATGACTTGGGTGACTGGAGTCTTTGACAATTTTTTGGACTTCCTCTGACACCGCCTAGTATATATGTCCTGGATGGCAGGAAGCTTGGCCCCAGTGATATACTGGGCCGTACGCACTACCCTCTGTAGTGCCTAACGGTCTGATGCCGAGTAGTTGCCATACCAGGCGGTGATGCAACCGGTCAGGATGCTCTCGATGGTGCAGCTGTAGAACGTTTTGAGGATCTGAGGACCCATGCCAAATCTTTTCAGTCTCCTGAGGGGGAAAAGGTGTTGTCATGCCTTCTTCACGACTGTCTTGGTGTGTTTGGACCACGATAGTTCGTTGGTGATGTGGACACCAAGAAACTTGAAACTCTTGACCTGCTCCACTACAGCCCCGTTGATATTAATGGGGGTCTGTTCGGCCCGCCTTTTCCAGTAGTCCACGATCAGCTCTTTTCTTTTGCTCACATTGAGGGAGAGGTTGTTGTCCTGGCACCACACTGCCAGGTCTCTGACCTCCTCCCTATAGGTTGTCTCATCGTTGTCTGTGATCAGGCCTACCACTCTTGTCATCAGCAAACTTAATGATGGTGTTGGAGTCGTGTTTAGCCACGCAGTCGTAATGGAGATGATGGGGATGATGATGAGATGATGGAGACGATGATGGAGATGATAGAAATGATGGTGGAGATGATGGAGATGATGGTGATGATGGAAATGATGATGGAGATGATGGAGAGGATGATGGAAATGATGGCGATGATGATGGAGATGATGGAGGAGATGATGATGGAGATGATGGAGGAGATGATGATGGAGGTGATAGAGATGATGATGATGGAGATGATGATGGAGATGATGATGGAGATGATGGTGATGATGGAGATGATGACGGAGATGATGATGGAGATGATGACGGAGATGATGATGGTGGAGATGATGGAGATGATGATGGAGATGATGGAGATGATGACGGAGATGATGACGGAGATGATGACGGAGATGATGACGGAGATGATGATGGAGATGATGGAGATGATGATGGAGATGATGATGGAGATGATGATGGAGATGATGGTGATGATGGAGATGATGACGGAGATGATGACGGAGATGATGATGGAGATGATGATGGTGGAGATGATGATGGTGATGATGGTGATGATGGAGATGATGGAGATGATGGAGATGATGGAGATGATGATGGTGATGATGGAGATGATGATGGCAGTGGAGATAGTGATAGTTGCAGTTATGACTCTTTGGACCCTCTGTATTAGGATGTATAGTATTCATCTCTTTCTGATGATGATGATGATGACGACAATGAAGATGACGATGAAGATAATGATGGTGGTGGTGATAACGAATAAAAAAGGCAGTTGAAATCACAAATGGACCATTTGCGACTCACACCCATTACACCTGCAATCCAATCTGCAATCCATAATTAAAATGGCTGAATATCACAGTCAGAAAGCGATTCCTCCAATAATGACACATACTGTACTCCACTGTATTGTAATGTGATGGAAATGAGCATAGACAGGGATAGCTCTGTAAAGGAACTACAACAAATCATCTGTCTGAATGGTTGAAATGAGCATAGACAGGGATAGCTCTGTAAAGGAACTACAACAAATCATCTGTCTGAATGGTTGAAATGAGCATAGACAGGGATAGCTCTGTAAAGGAACTACAACAAATCATCTGTCTGAATGGTTGAAATGAGCATAGACAGGGATAGCTCTGTAAAGGAACTACAACAAATCATCTGTCTGAATGGTTGAAATGAGCATAGACAGGGATAGCTCTGTAAAGGAACTACAACAAATCATCTGTCTGAATGGTTGAAATGAGCATAGACAGGGATAGCTCTGTAAAGGAACTACAACAAATCATCTGTCTGAATGGTTGAAATGAGCATAGACAGGGATAGCTCTGTAAAGGAACTACAACAAATCATCTGTCTGAATGGTTGTGGTAGACAGTGGATGATATGAGAGCTGGTGCTCTTCAATTACTTATTCTGTGCCATCCAATGATTGCTCATATTAAACCCCAGCTCTGTAAAAGGCCCTCATTTAAGATAAGAGGAAAAACGTCCTCCCTCGCTTCCTCGCTCTCCCATTTCCAGTGTCCTATCCCATGACCCCACGAAGCAATGACCCCACCTCCCTCCTGCCCTCGGTGTATGAATTAACCAGCCACAGAACAATACTTGCACATGAAAAGGGACGAGAGAAACTTTGACATCGCTCAACAATTAACCAAGCAGAATGCCCTATTCAAATTGATAGGATTTCAGTATGGAAGAAGGAGAATGAATGAAAGAGAAGAGATGCTAGTTCAATTACTGGAACCCTGAAGAGATCTGGGAGCTCTCTGTGTTTTAAATGGAACAGTACCCGAAAATGGGAAATTAATTATCGATTGTAATTACAGTGGGATCTGTGGCGGCTCAGGACTTGTCTCGGTTGGTACCAGCCCTGGCTCTTTAGGATGGGTTATAAGAGAGGCGAAGGGGAAGCATTTACACGTAACACCAATTAGAGTAGTTCAATGTTTAATTTATCACCGTAGGTTTTGAGAATATTTGAGTTATAGGGGGACGTGGGGTTTAGGTATACGCCAGGGTAGTGGTGGAGACATTTACATGTAACACAAGGAGAAGGGGGGACATTTACACTAGTGTAAAGTTTGGCTAGTCCTCTGAACAACAGTTTCCTGACGAGAGAGCACATTTTCTATACCAGGCGAAATCGCGCCTCATTAGCTCATTGTTATGGATATATCCAAATAAATGTCTCTAGAAAACAGCTTAAACAAATGCAAATGCAGCTACTTTTCTGTTATTCTGGCTGCACTGTTTGACGTGACTGTAAGTTAACCGTAGTTGGCTAGCTAACAAGCAAAGGATAAGAACATTGCCAGCCAGTATGGTAATGGAACATTTAGAATGAACTACTGGGTCACGTCCATAGATACAGAACAAAGTGACTGAACGACTGGGTCACGTCCATAGATACAGAACAAAGTGACTGAACGACTGGGTCACGTCCATAGATACAGAACAAAGTGACTGAACGACTGGGTCGTGTCCATAGATACAGAACAAAGTGACTGAACGACTGGGTCGCGTCCATAGATACAGAACAAAGTGACTGAACGACTGGGTCACGTCCATAGATACAGAACAAAGTGACTGAACGACTGGGTCACGTCCATAGATACAGAACAAAGTGACTGAACGACTGGGTCACGTCCATAGATACAGAACAAAGTGACTGAACGACTGGGTCACGTCCATAGATACAGAACAAAGTGACTGAACTACTGGGTCACGTCCATAGATACAGAACAAAGTGACTGAACGACTGGGTCACGTCCATAGATACAGAACAAAGTGACTGAACGACTGGGTCACGTCCATAGATACAGAACAAAGTGACTGAACGACTGGGTCGCGTCTCTGGCAACCGAACCAATAGAACGAACGACCAGCCGGCTTGGGTAGCAACCCTAGATTTGTGTTGGGACTATATCTTGTTAAAGGATGAAATAGTATGAATAAATAAATAATAAATAACATTTCTTATGAAAATATGTCAATCATTATTTGAATATGTTGCTAATCCGTTGTATAAAAGTGATAATGCCCTCTAAGCCGTTGTTTGGAGGATATATTGCCACCGTTTGCCGGCCCTCGTCGAACATCCTTGCCAATATATCCTCCAAACACCGACTTCTTGGGAATTATCAGTTAAATAAGTAACTGTTAGCTAGTCTCAGAAATCCCAGAGCAAGGGTAACACTATTCACATTGTGGGAGGCCACCGTCTGCCTAAGGAGGCTACCTGTTAGCAGACTTACACAATTGAAAAGATTTGCAGACAACTCCGCTGGGATGGTTCTGTGTAATCTTCACCTCTAATCCTAGAATTAGGAGAGCTTTTACTTCAATCAAGAGTCTGTTTGCATGTCTAATGTGTGTCAATGTCTAATTAATGTCAATTTATAATGACAAACCTGTCAACAGGTTTCATATAGACGCCAATATAAAATGTCATCATAATAAATGATATGTCTTTAGTCAAAGTGTTCCTAGTTCTGTTATCATCAATATGGACCTTAACAGTGAATTGATATGGCTCCATTATGAACAGCATTACCATATGTGGTAAGCAGTGTGTTCTCTCTCTCTCTCTCTCTCTCTCTCTCTCTCTCTCTCTCTCTCTCTCTCTCTCTCTCTCTGTCTCTCTCTGTCTCTGTCTCTGTCTCTGTCTCTGTCTCTGTCTCTGTCTCTCTCTGTCTCTCTCTCTCTCTGTCTCTCTGTCTCTGTCTCTCTCTCTCTCTCTCTCTCTCTCTCTCTCTCTCTCTCTCTCTCTCTCTCTCTCTCTCTCTCTCTCTCTCTCTCTCTCTCTCTCTCTCTCTCTCTCTCTGTCTCTCTCTGTCTGTCTGTCTCTCTCTCTCTCTCTCTGTCTCTCTGTCTCTCTGTCACTCTCTCTCTCTCTCTCTCTCTCTGTCTCTCTCTCTCTCTCTCTCTCTCTGTCTCTCTGTCACTCTCTCTCTCTCTCTCTCTCTCTCTCTCTCTCTCTCTGTCTCTCTCTCTCTCTCTCTCTCTCTCTCTCTCTCTCTCTCTCTCTCTCTCTCTCTCTCTCTCTCTCTCTCTCTCTCTCTCTCTCTCTCTCCCTCCCTCCCTCCCTCCCTCCCTCCCTCCCTCCCTCCCTCCCTCTCCCTCTCCCTCCATGGATTGATTCCGAGGACAACAGGACACACTTGGCCGGAATACTGATGAGCCACAGTGCCGATGCCTAGCGCTGCGGAATCCTGGGGCCGTGTCAAATATGCATTTATGCACGT
Source organism: Salvelinus namaycush (assembly GCF_016432855.1). Taxonomy (NCBI): domain Eukaryota; kingdom Metazoa; phylum Chordata; class Actinopteri; order Salmoniformes; family Salmonidae; genus Salvelinus; species Salvelinus namaycush. The sequence continues at coordinate 44,160,085 of NC_052312.1, forward strand.
CATCACACACTCGCACAAGCACACTAACTATACTGCCGCACACAAGCGCACTCTCTTACACCCACACACACTATAGAACAGACACACACCGAGTCATAAAGACACACAGAGCCACGCACACCCACACACACTATAGAACAGACACATGCTGAGTCATAAAGACTCACACAGAGCCACGCACACCTACACACACTATAGAACAGACACAGGCCGAGTCATACAGACACACACAGAGCCACGCACACCCACACACTAAAGCACAGGTGCACACCCCAAGTCATACACACACACACACACACACACACACACAGACACACACACACACACACACACACACACACACACACACACACACACACACACACACACACACACACACACACACACACACACACACACACACACACACACATCAACACACACACACACACACACCATAATATAGACAGAGCAGGTCCCTTCCCCTCTTCTTACTGCCCCCCTCCCTCAACCCCCTACACCCTACCGCTTATTAGATCGCTGTCATGACACTACTGCTCTCTCTGTACCCCCCCTCTTTCTCGCTCTCTCTCCCCATCCCTCTCTCTCCATCTCTCACTGTCCCTCTGTCTCTCTCTTTCCCTCTCTCTCTCTCTTTCCCTTTGACGGGATGTCAATGGAGTTGGCTATGCTTATGAGTGCCTCTTTAACTCGAGGGGCCTAGAGAAATACTGTACCGCACGGGAGAGAGAGAGAGCGAGAGAGAGATGGAAGCGACGGAGCATGGGGGATGCTTTGAGCCACCTTTGAGCCACCAGAATATTGAAATTTCAGCGATAATGTTTTACAAGGAAATTCAGAGTGCTTTAAAAAAAAAAAAAATATTGCTTTTTACATCAAGTTTTTATTTTTTCAATTCATAGGATTCATCCAATAAATGTATAAACATATTTTTAAAGCACCCCCTCACCCTCACCCCCACCGGCAGCCTGATAGCATGTCAAATCAATCAGGTAAAAACAAATACATAAATATTACATAGTAAATATCTGCTGCTACTTTTGTCAATGTCTATTGTGGATACCTTGGCCCTGTGGAGCCTGGCCGTGGAGAGCTCCATAAGGACAATTTCCTTAAATTTGAGCAGCCATTGTTGCAATGGCAACTGATGAGGTGGAATCCACCTTTATACAATCATTTTCTTAGCAGCTGTGGTTCCTGCCAACCACACTCTCTGTTGGCGCTCTGACGTGCAAATCAGAGTCATCACAAAGCAACATAACTAGTGGATCTAATGGCAGTATTTTATCTACGGAGATGACATCGTTGACTTTCCCCCAGAATTCAACCACCCCCAGGCATTTCCACAACATATGCTGAAAAGTACCAAGGTCCCCTGCGGTGCAGAATTTCCATAATGGCGATGGACGAATACCCATGTGATGTATTTTTTGAGGTGTTGGATAGGTTCTATGGTGATTGGGGTTTCTAGAGGATCCAAACATACTTTTCCCATACTGTCTGCCAATTTATTTGTCTGTCAGAAAGTGTCAAATCTTTTTCCCATACAGTGGATAGAGTTAATGGTTTTTGTTCTGGTAGAATTAATTGACTATAGATCAGAAACAACTCCTTTTGATGCGCGTCTGTCCATTAGAAGTTTGACCAATGGGTGTACTCGTAATTCTTCTCCCCAGGGGACCCCATAGGCTCGCATGGATAGTTGAATGTAAAGACAAAATGATGGACCTGGGACATTAAAACACTGGCGGATTTCCTGGAAACTGAGGAATCCATTCACGCTGAATATGTCTTTGAAAGTATAAATACCCTTCTTAGACCAAGAATCTGATAATTCTAATAGGGCAACGCACAATTGGCCCAGTGTTGTCCAGGTTAGGGAGGGTTTGGCCCAGCATCGTCCAGGTTAGGGGAGGGTTTGGCCCAGCGTCGTCCAGGTTAGGGAGGGTTTGGCCCACCGTCGTCCAGGTTAGGGAGGGTTTGGCCCAGCGTCGTCCAGGTTAGGGAGGGTTTAGCCCAGCGTCGTCCAGGTTAGGGAGGGTTTGGCCCAGAGTCGTCCAGGTTAGGGGAATGTTTGGCCCAGCGTCGTCCAGGTTAGGGGAATGTTTGGCCCAGCGTCGTCCAGGTTAGGGAGGATTTGGCCCAGCGTCGTCCAGGTTAGGGGAATGTTTGGCCCAGCGTCTTCCAGGTTAGGGAGGGTTTGGCCCAGCGTCATCCAGGTTAGGGGAATGTTTGGCCCAGCGTCGTCCAGGTTAGGGAGGGTTTGGCCCAGCGTCGTCCAGGTTAGGGAGGGTTTGGCCCAGCGTCGTCCAGGTTAGGGGAGGGTTTGGCCCAGCGTCATCCAGGTTAGGGAGGGTTTGGCCCAGCGTCGTCCAGGTTAGGGAGGGTTTGGCCCAGCGTCGTCCAGGTTAGGGGAGGGTTTGGCCCAGCGTCATCCAGGTTAGGGAGGGTTTGGCCCAGCGTCGTCCAGGTTAGGGAGGGTTTGGCCCAGAGTCGTTCAGGTTAGGGAGGGTTTGGCCCAGAGTCGTCCAGGTTAGGGAGGGTTTGGCCCAGCGTCGTCCAGGTTAAGGGAGGCTTTGGCCGGGGGGGCTTTACTTGGCTCATCGCGCTCTTGCGACTCCTTGTGGCGGGCCGGGCGCCTGCAGGCTGACCCCAGTCGTTAGTTGAACAGTGTTTCCTCCAACACATTCGTGCGGCTGGCATCTGGGTTAATCGGGCGGGTGTTAAGAGGCGCGATTTGGCGGGTCATGTTTCGGAGGACGTACGACTCGACCTTCGCCTCCCGAGCCCGTTGGGGAGTTACAGCAATGAGACAAATCGAAATTGGGGAGAAAAAGGGGGTAAAAAATGTATTAATATGAATGGTTTCTTACATGCTAAGAATTCTTTATTACTCCATATTGGAGAGTATGAATGCCATTTAAGATTAGATCTCATATGCTTCTCTGTAGCTTTCCACACATTTACTGAGAATGCTATAATGGGTCCAAAAAAGAATGCTAATTTTTTAGGAGTCAAGCCAGAAAATAATACATCTTGTCATTTAATTGGATAAACGATTGACTCTTCTACAGCACACCAAGGAACAGAAGCCTCTGGGTTCAACCAGGTCTTCAGGAAATATATTTGGAATGATAGGAGATACCATTTTAGATTTGGAAGTCCACCTGATGCTTTTGTTCTCTGTAGTGTTGCATATTTAATCTGTGGTCTCTTTCTCCCCCAAATTAACTTCTTTATGACAGAGTCAAGTTTAGACCAATAGTCTATAGGAGGAGGCAGTGGTAACATGGAACTCATAAAATTGATACGAGGGAGAACATTTAATTTAATAATTGAGATTCTAGCATACAAAGAAGTGGGCATAGCAGAGCATCTTTTTACGTTTTTTGAGATTTTTTCCAGGTTTCTAAGTAGTTCTTCCTGCCAGTAGTATGAATAGAGTGGAATATGGCAATGCCTAAGTAGGTGGTTTAATTCTTCACTGGGATCATGGGTGGTAGTTGCACGCTTCCCATAGCTGAGTTAAGAGCTGATTCAGACCAGTTGATCTTGTAACCAGACCATGAGCTGAACGTGTCATGTTTTGTCATTGATTATCATGTCTTGTCCCTGTGCTTCCCTTCTATTCGTTTCCCTCTGCTGGTCTTATTAGGTTCTTTCCCTCTTTCTATCCCTCTCTCTCCCCCTCCCTCTCTCCCTCTCTCGCTCTCTCTCTCTATCGTTCCGTTCCTGCTCCCAGCTGTTCCTCATTCTCCTAACTACCTCATTTACTCTTTCACACCTGTCCCCTATTTTGCCCTCTGATTAGAGTCCCTATTTCTCCCTCTGTTTTCCGCTTCTGTCCTTGTCGGATCCTTGTTTGATGTTTGCTGTTCTGTGTCCTTGTTCCGCCCTGTCGTGTTTTTGCCTTCTTCAGATGCTGCGTGTGAGCAGGTGTCTATGTCAGCTACGGCCTGTGCCTTCCCGAAGCGACCTGCAGTCTGTGGTCGCGTCTCCAGTCGTTCCTCTCTACTGACGAGAGGATTTCAGTTTTCCTGTTTTGTATTTACCTAAGATAATATCCAGGAGTATCGTTTTTGTTTAAGACTGGAATAAAGACTCTGTTTCTGTTAAGTCGCTTTTGGGTCCTCATTCACCAGCATAACAGAAGGATCCGACCAGTAATGGACCCAGCGACTACGGATTCTCGCAACACTGCCATCGAGATCCAGGGAGCAATGCTCGGCAGACACGAGCAGGAATTGTCTGCTGCTCGTCATGCCGTTGAGACCCTGGTCGCTCAGGTCTCCAACCTCTCAGGACAGTTTCAGAGTCTTCGTCTCGTGCCACCTGCTACTTCCTGGTCTTCCGAGTCTCCGGAACCTAGGGTTAATAACCCACCATGTTACTCTGGGCAACCCACTGAGTGCCGCTCCTTTCTCACCCAGTGTGATATTGTGTTCTCTCTCCAGCCCAACACATACTCAAGAGAGAGAGCTCGGATCGCCTACGTCATATCACTCCTTACTGGTCGGGCTCGGGAGTGGGGCACAGCTATCTGGGAGGCAAGGGCTGAGTGTACTAACGATTATCAGAACTTTAAAGAGGAGATGATACGGGTTTTTGATCGTTCAGTTTTTGGGAAGGAGGCTTCCAGGGCCCTGGCTTCCCTATGTCAAGGTGATCGATCCATAACGGATTACTCTATAGAGTTTCGCACTCTTGCTGCCTCCAGTGACTGGAACGAGCCGGCGTTGCTCGCTCGTTTTCTGGAGGGACTCCACGCTGAGGTTAAAGATGAGATTCTCTCCCGGGAGGTTCCTTCCAGCGTGGACTCTTTGATTGCACTCGCCATCCGCATAGAACGACGGGTAGATCTTCGTCACCGAGCTCGTGGAGGAGAGCTCGCGTTAACGGTGTTCCCCCTCTCCGCATCTCAACCATCTCCTCCCACCGGCTCAGAGACTGAGCCCATGCAGCTGGGAGGTATTCGCATCTCGACTAAGGAGAGGGAACGGAGAATCACCAACCGCCTTTGCCTCTATTGCGGTTCTGCTGGACATTTTGTTATTTCATGTCCAGTAAAAGCCAGAGCTCATCAGTAAGCGGAGGGCTACTGGTGAGCGCTACTACTCAGGTCTCTCCATCAAGATCCTGTACTACCTTGTTGGTCCATCTACGCTGGTCTGGTTCGGCTGCTTCCTGCAGTGCCTTGATAGACTCTGGGGCTGAGGGTTGTTTTATGGACGAAGCATGGGCTCGGAAGCATGACATTCCTCTCAGACAGTTAGGGAAGCCCACGCCCATGTTCGCCTTAGATGGTAGTCTTCTCCCCAGTATCAGATGTGAGACACTACCTTTAACCCTCACAGTATCTGGTAACCACAGTGAGACCATTTCCTTTTTGATTTTTCGTTCACCTTTTACACCTGTTGTTTTGGGTCATCCCTGGCTAGTATGTCATAATCCTTCTATTAATTGGTCTAGTAATTCTATCCTATCCTGGAACGTTTCTTGTCATGTGAAGTGTTTAATGTCTGCTATCCCTCCTGTTTCTTCTGTCCCCTCTTCTCAGGAGGAACCTGGTGATTTGACAGGAGTGCCGGAGGAATATCATGATCTGCGCACGGTCTTCAGTCGGTCCAGAGCCAACTCCCTTCCTCCTCACCGGTCGTATGATTGTTGTATTGATCTCCTTCCGGGAACCACCCCCCCTCGGGGTAGACTATACTCTCTGTCGGCTCCCGAACGTAAGGCTCTCGAGGATTATCTGTCTGTTTCTCTCGACGCCGGTACCGTGGTGCCTTCTTCCTCTCCCGCCGGAGCGGGGTTTTTTTTTGTTAAGAAGAAGGACGGTACTCTGCGCCCCTGCGTGGATTATCGAGGGCTGAATGACATAACGGTTAAGAATCGTTATCCGCTTCCCCTTATGTCGTCAGCCTTCGAGATTCTGCAGGGAGCCAGGTTCTTTACTAAGTTGGACCTTCGTAACGCTTACCATCTCGTGCGCATCAGAGAGGGGGACGAGTGGAAAACGGCGTTTAACACTCCGTTAGGGCATTTTGAATACCGGGTTCTGCCGTTCGGTCTCGCTAATGCTCCAGCTGTCTTTCAGGCATTAGTTAATGATGTACTGAGAGACATGCTGAACATCTTTGTTTTCGTTTACCTTGACGATATCCTGATTTTTTTCACCGTCACTCGAGATTCATGTTCAGCACGTTCGACGTGTACTCCAGCGCCTTTTAGAGAATTGTCTCTACGTGAAGGCTGAGAAGTGCGCCTTTCATGTCTCCTCTGTCACATTTCTCGGTTCTGTTATTTCCGCTGAAGGCATTCAGATGGATCCCGCTAAGGTCCAGGCTGTCAGCGATTGGCCCGTTCCTAAGTCACGTGTCGAGTTGCAGCGCTTTCTCGGTTTCGCTAATTTCTATCGGCGTTTCATTCGTAATTTCGGTCAAGTGGCTGCTCCTCTCACAGCTCTGACTTCTGTCAAGACGTGCTTTAAGTGGTCCGGTTCCGCCCAGGGAGCTTTTGATCTCCTCAAGAAGCGTTTTACATCCGCTCCTATCCTTGTTACTCCTGACGTCACTAAACAATTTATTGTCGAGGTTGACGCTTCAGAGGTGGGCGTGGGAGCCATTCTGTCCCAGCGCTTCCATTCTGACGATAAGGTCCATCCTTGCGCTTATTTTTCTCATCGCCTGTCGCCATCGGAACGCAACTATGATGTGGGTAACCGCGAACTGCTCGCCATCCGCTTAGCCCTAGGCGAATGGCGACAGTGGTTGGAGGGGGCGACCGTCCCTTTTGTCGTTTGGACTGACCATAAGAACCTTGAGTACATCCGTTCTGCCAAACGACTTAATGCACGTCAAGCTCGTTGGGCGTTGTTTTTCGCTCGTTTCGAGTTCGTGATTTCTTATCGCCCGGGAAATAAGAACACCAAGCCTGATGCCTTATCCCGTCTCTTTGGTTCTTCGGTGGCTTCTACCGACCCCGAGGGGATTCTCCCTGAGGGGCGTGTTGTCGGGTTGACTGTCTGGGGAATTGAGAGACAGGTAAAGCAAGCACTCACTCACACTGCGTCGCCGCGCGCTTGTCCTAGTAACCTTCTGTTCGTTCCTGTCTCTACTCGTCTGGCTGTTCTTCAGTGGGCTCACTCTGCCAAGTTAGCTGGCCACCCCGGCGTTCGGGGTACGCTTGCTTCTATTCGCCAGCGGTTTTGGTGGCCTACTCAGGAGCGTGACACGCGCCGTTTCGTGGCTGCTTGTTCGGACTGCGCGCAGACTAAGTCAGGTAACTCTCCTCCTGCCGGTCGTCTCAGACCGCTTCCCATTCCTTCTCGACCATGGTCTCACATCGCCTTAGACTTTATTACCGGTCTGCCTTCGTCTGCGGGGAAGACTGTGATTCTTACGGTTGTCGATAGGTTCTCTAAGGCGGCACATTTCATTCCCCTCGCTAAGCTTCCTTCCGCTAAGGAGACGGCACAAATCATCATTGAGAATGTGTTCAGAATTCATGGCCTCCCGTTAGACGCCGTTTCAGACAGAGGCCCGCAATTCACGTCACAGTTTTGGAGGGAGTTCTGTCGTTTGATTGGTGCTTCCGTCAGTCTCTCTTCCGGGTTTCATCCCCAGTCTAACGGTCAAGCAGAAAGGGCCAATCAGACGATTGGTCGCATATTACGCAGCCTTTCTTTTCGTAACCCTGCGTCTTGGGCAGAACAGCTCCCCTGGGCAGAATACGCTCACAACTCGCTTCCTTCGTCTGCTACCGGGCTATCTCCGTTTCAGAGTAGTCTTGGGTACCAGCCTCCTCTGTTCTCGTCCCAGCTCGCCGAGTCCAGCGTTCCCTCCGCTCAGGTTTTTGTCCAACGTTGTGAGCGCACCTGGAGGAGGGTCAGGTCTGCACTTTGCCGTTACAGGGCGCAGACTGTGAGAGCCGCCAATAAACGTAGGATTAAGAGTCCTAGGTATTGTCGCGGTCAGAGAGTGTGGCTTTCCACTCGTAACCTTCCCCTTACGACAGCTTCTCGCAAGTTGACTCCGCGGTTCATTGGTCCGTTCCGTGTCTCTCAGGTCGTCAATCCTGTCGCTGTGCGACTGCTTCTTCCGCGACATCTTCGTCGCGTCCACCCTGTCTTCCATGTCTCCTGTGTCAAGCCTTTTCTTCGCGCCCCCGTTCGTCTTCCCTCCCCCCCCCCGTCCTTGTCGAGGGCGCACCTATTTACAAGGTACGGAGGATCATGGACATGCGTTCTCGGGGACGTGGTCACCAGTACTTAGTGGATTGGGAGGGTTACGGTCCTGAGGAGAGGAGTTGGGTTCCATCTCGGGACGTGCTGGACCGTTCGTTGATTGATGATTTCCTCCGTTGCCGCCAGGGTTCCTCCTCGAGTGCGCCAGGAGGCGCTCGGTGAGTGGGGGGGTACTGTCATGTTTTGTCATTGATTATCATGTCTTGTCCCTGTGCTTCCCTTCTATTCGTTTCCCTCTGCTGGTCTTATTAGGTTCTTTCCCTCTTTCTATCCCTCTCTCTCCCCCTCCCTCTCTCCCTCTCTCGCTCTCTCTCTCTATCGTTCCGTTCCTGCTCCCAGCTGTTCCTCATTCTCCTAACTACCTCATTTACTCTTTCACACCTGTCCCCTATTTTGCCCTCTGATTAGAGTCCCTATTTCTCCCTCTGTTTTCCGCTTCTGTCCTTGTCGGATCCTTGTTTGATGTTTGCTGTTCTGTGTCCTTGTTCCGCCCTGTCGTGTTTTTGCCTTCTTCAGATGCTGCGTGTGAGCAGGTGTCTATGTCAGCTACGGCCTGTGCCTTCCCGAAGCGACCTGCAGTCTGTGGTCGCGTCTCCAGTCGTTCCTCTCTACTGACGAGAGGATTTCAGTTTTCCTGTTTTGTATTTACCTAAGATAATATCCAGGAGTATCGTTTTTGTTTAAGACTGGAATAAAGACTCTGTTTCTGTTAAGTCGCTTTTGGGTCCTCATTCACCAGCATAACAGAACGCTGTGAAAATAGACATATGGCTGGAGGGATGTCCGAGCGTCTGCGACAACGTAGAGCAGTATGTCATCTGCATACAGAGAAATTGCTTGTTCAGTTTGTTTGATATTGATATTTGAGGAAGCCTAATGTTGACGTATGCTTTGTGCCAGAGGTTCAAGAGAGAGAGGAAATACTATATCATAGAGGAGGCGGGACAACCTTGTTTACATCCTGGTTGTACGGTAAATGGATTAGAATGGGTAGTACCTGTAGATATACATCCTGGTTGTATGATAAATGGATTGGAATGGGTAGTGCCTATAGATTTACATCCTGGTTGTATGGTAAATGGATTAGAATGGGTAGTACCTGTAGATATACATCCTGGTTGTATGATAAATGGATTGGAATGGGTAGTACCTGTAGATATACATCCTGGTTGTACGGTAAATGGATTAGAATGGGTAGTAACTGTAGATATACATCCTGGTTGTACGGTAAATGGATTGGAATGGGTAGTACCTGTAGATATACATCCTGGTTGTATGATAAATGGATTAGAATGGGTAGTACCTGTAGATATACATCCTGGTTGTATGGTAAATGGATTAGAATGGGTAGTGCCTATAGATATACATCCTGGTTGTATGATAAATGGATTGGAATGGGTAGTACCTGTAGATATACATCCTGGTTGTATGATAAATGGATTAGAATGGGTAGTGCCTGTAGATATACATCCTGGTTGTATGATAAATGGATTGGAATGGGTAGTGCCTATAGATATACATCCTGGTTGTATGATAAATGGATTAGAATGGGTAGTACCTGTAGATATACATCCTGGTTGTATGGTAAATGGATTAGAATGGGTAGTGCCTATAGATATACATCCTGGTTGTATGATAAATGGATTGGAATGGGTAGTACCTGTAGATATACATCCTGGTTGTATGATAAATGGATTAGAATGGGTAGTGCCTGTAGATATACATCCTGGTTGTATGATAAATGGATTGGAATGGGTAGTGCCTATAGATATACATCCTGGTTGTATGATAAATGGATTAGAATGGGTAGTACCTGTAGATATTATAGAAGAAGGATTCACATTCATGGTGCGGATAATATGTATAAATCTAGCCCCAATACCAAAATGTTGAAGAACAAGCCATAAATATTCCCACTCTAAGCGTTCAGAGTGCTTTTTACATTCTGGTGACAAGCACATTTAGAATTTCTCAGTACTACTAGGCTACATGATGACTTCATAGCAGGTTGGTCTTTCAAACGAATGCTTTGTTGAGATACTTCTTTTAATGTTTCCTCATTTTCTTTATAATGTTTGCGTTTGGTTTCTTCTCTTTTTACTCCCTACCGGTCTCGTTTGCAGTACAGGTGAAGTACGGACGATAAATGTACAGAAAATTCTCTGTTTAACGTAAAGATGTTCCACCTACAGTACACGAGTCAGGGTCTTTGGTCCTGTAGTATCTTTGTGTTAGCTACTGTACTGGGTTCATTCTGGTCTTTGGTACTGTAGTATATTTGTGTTAGCTACTGTACTGGGTTCATTCTGGTCTTTGGTACTGTAGTATCTTTGTGTTAGCTACTGTACTGGATTCATTCTGCTCTTTGGTACTGTAGTATCTTTGTGTTAGCTACTGTACTGGGTTCATTCTGGTCTTTGGTACTGTAGTATCTTTGTGTTAGCTACTGTACTGGGTTCATTCTGCTCTTTGGTACTGTAGTATCTTTGTGTTAGCTACTGTACTGGGTTCATTCTGGTCTTTGGTACTGTAGTATCTTTGTGTTAGCTACTGTACTGGATTCATTCTGGTCTTTGGTACTGTAGTATCTTTGTGTTAGCTACTGTACTGGGTTCATTCTGCTCTTTGGTACTGTAGTATCTTTGTGTTAGCTACTGTACTGGATTCATTCTGGTCTTTGGTACTGTAGTATCTTTGTGTTAGCTACTGTACTGGATTCATTCTGGTCTTTGGTACTGTAGTTTCTTTGTGTTAGCTACTGTACTGGGTTCATTGTGGCTTCTCTCTCTGTTTTCATTCCCCTTTGGCCTGAGTCTCCTGATTCATTCTTCTGGGATGTGTGTGTGTGTGTGTGTGTGTGTGTGTGTGTGTGTGTGTGTGTGTGTGTGTGTGTGTGTGTGTGTGTGTGTGTGTGTGTGTGTGTGTGTGTGTGTTTCATTGAACGAAAGAGATTGTAGAGTGGGAGTTGGATATGATCACATGTATATACCATGCAGGTTTGTGTGTATGTGTGTGTGTTTTTTATTTCTCTCCTATATCGATTTTTATTTTACATTTTTTACAACACTCCCCTGAGACAGAGAGAATGAGAAAGGGAGAGGCAGAGAGAGAGAGAGAAAGAAATAAAGAAAATGAGTGAGAGATAGATAGATAGAGAGAAAGATGCATGTCACGTGCTTTTGTGTGTGTGTGTGTGTGTGTGTGTGTGTGTGTGTGTGTGTGTGTGTGTGTGTGTGTGTGTGTGTGTGAATGTGAGCGAGAGGCACTCTTGTGTAGCGTACACACCGGCGCTTTGACATCACATCTGAATAATAACAAGCCGGGGAGGCCATTTAAATCATAAAAGCCTCACTGTGGTATTGTTTGCCTCCAGGTGTCAGCGCGGCCGACCCTGTTCAAGTTAGACGCAGCAACATTAAGTGCATTAAAGGAATATTAAATATTAACATTATCTGTGTGGATACAGGGTCTTCTTTTCTCTCTCTCCCACTGCTCTCTCTTGGTCTGGCTCTCTCTCTCTGTCTCTCTCTCTCCAACTGCTCTCTCTCTCTCTGTCTCTCTCTCTCCAACTGCTCTCTCTCTGTCTCTCTCTCTCTCTCCCACTGCTCTCTCTCGGTCTGTCTCTCTCTCTCTGTCTCTGTCTCTCTCCCACTGCTCTCTCTCTGTCTCTCTCTCTCTCCCACTGCTCTCTCTCTGTCTCTCTTTTTCTCTCTCTCTCTCTGTCTCTCTTTCTCTCTCTCTCTCCCACTGCTCTCTCTCTCTTTCCCACTGCTCTCTCTCTGTCTCTCTCTCTCTCTCCCACTGCTCTCTCTCTGTCTCTCTCTCTCTCCCACTGCTCTCTCTCTGTCTTTCTGTCTGTCTTTCTCTCTCTCCACTGCTCTGTCTCTGTCTCTCGCTCCACTGCTCTGTCTCTGTCTCTCTCCACTGCTCTGTCTCTCTCTCTCTCCACTGCTCTGTCTCTCTCTCTCCACTGCTCTGTCTCTGTCTCTCCACTGCTCTGTCTCTCTCTCTCTCTCTCTGTCTGTCTGTCTGTCTGTCTGTCTGTCTGTCTGTCTGTCTGTCTGTCTGTCTGTCTGTCTGTCTGTCTGTCTGTCTGTCTGTCTGTCTGTCTGTCTGTCTGTCTGTCTGTCTGTTTCAGAATTCAATCTCATCCTGTTGAGGGAAGTGTGGCAGTGTACTGTATCCTAGCAGGCACCGCTGAATACATTCAAACTGGAAAACACAGGGATCCCACTTGTCCTACGCTAGTTCTTTTATTTTTGACTGAGTGAAATGTCAAGTTTTGTCGCCGTCGGCCATAGCGGTGTCGTGTTCAGTTCAGTTTCCTGTATATAAACGCTGACGCACCGCTGACGCACCACGGACAGCTTTGTAACGCACTAATAAAGGAATCACCTTGACTCAATCACTCATGTGTCATCATATAACAGGAGACCGGTGAACGCATCCATTGTGGTGGGCATTCCAAGGTTTTGTGGGCGATGAAGAGAGGAAGAGCGGGAGGGAGGAAGAAGATGAGACAAACTGTTCTCTGTGCACTTTCCTCAGGTAATAGAGGAGCTAGTGTTGGAATCAAGAGAGGACATGTCACTCTGTACTCCACAGATACAGTCTCCCTGGCAACAAGTAAAATGTTTCTGATTTGCGTGGGTCCTCCAGTGACATGCTTGGAGAGAGAGAGTGGGAGAGAGATGGAGAAAGAGAGAGACGGAGAGGGAGAGAAAGAGAGAGAGTGGGAGAGAGATGGAGAAAGAGAGAGACAGAGAGGGAGAGACAAAGAGAGAGAGTGGGAGAGAGATGGAGAAAGAGAGAGACACAGAGGGAGAGACAAAGAGAGAGAGTGTGAGAGAGATGGAGAAAGAGAGAGACAGAGAGGGAGAGACAAAGAGAGAGAGTGGGAGAGAGATGGAGAAAGAGAGAGACACAGAGGGAGAGACAAAGAGAGAGAGTGGGAGAGAGATGGAGAAAGAGAGAGACAGAGAGGGAGAGACAAAGAGAGAGAGTGGGAGAGAGATGGAGAAAGAGAGAGACACAGAGGGAGAGACAAAGAGAGAGAGAAAGAGAGAGACACAGAGGGAGAGACAAAGAGAGAGAGTGGGAGAGAGATGGAGAAAGAGAGAGACACAGAGGGAGAGACAAAGAGAGAGAGAAAGAGATCATGAAATAGAGAGACACACGAGAGGAAAAGAAAAACAGTCTGAAAACAAAAGAGAGAAAGAGAGGTACACCTACAGCTCTTCTCTTGGCAGTAGTACTGTAGACTACTTTATTACTGACCTCAACCCAGAGTCTCTCAGAGTGTTTACAGTCAGCCCACTGACACCCCTATCAGATCACAGCAAAATCACAGTCTACTTGAACAGAGCAATACTCTCTCTCTGGCTCTGTGTCTCTCTCTCTCCCACTGCTCTCTCTCTCTCTCTCTGTGTATCTCTCTCTCTCACAATACTCTCAATTCAATTCAAGGGGCTTTGTTGGCATTGGAAACATGTGTTAACATTGCCAAAGCAAGTGAGGTAGATAATATACAAAAGTGAAATAAACAATAAAAATGAACAGTAAACATTACACATACAGAAGTTTCAAAACAATAAAGACATTACAAATGTCATATTATATATATATATACAGTATTGTAACAATGTACAAATGGTTAAAGTACACAAGGGAAAATAAATAAGCATAAATATGGGTTGTATTTACAATGGGGTTTGTTCTTCACTGGTTGCCCTTTTCTTGTGGCAACAGGTCACAAATCTTGCTGCTGTGATGGCACACTGTGGCATTTCACCCAGTAGATATGGGAGTTTATCAAAATTGGATTTGTTTTCGAATTCTTTGTGGATCTGTGTAATCTGAGGGAAATATGTGTCTCTAATATGGTCATACATTGGGCAGGAGGTTAGGAAGTGCAGCTCACCTCATTTTGTGTGCAGTGTGCACACAGCCTGTCTTCTCTTGAGAGCCATGTCTGCCTACGGCGGCCTTTCTCAATAGCAAGGCTATGCTCACTGAGTCTGTACATAGACACATATGTCCTTAATTTTGGGTCAGTCACAGTGGTCAGGTATTCTGCCACTGTGTACTCTCTGTTTAGGGCCAAATAGCATTCTAGTTTGCTCAGATTTTATGTTAATTCTTTCCAATGTGTATTGTAATTATCTTTTTGTTTTCTCATGATTTGGTTGGGTCTAATTGTGCTGCTGTCCTGGTGCTCTGTGGGGTGTGTTTGTGTTTGTGAAAAGAGCCCCAGGACCAGCTTGCTTAGGGGACTCTTCTCCAGGTTCATCTCTCTGTAGGTGATTGCTTTGTTATGGAAGGTTTGGGAATCGCTTCCTTTTAGGTGGTTGTAGAATTTAACGGCTCTTTTCTGGCTCTCTCTGTCTCTCTCTCTCCACTGCTCTCTCTCTGTCTCTCTCTCTCTCTCCCACTGCTCTCTGTCTCTCTCTCACTCTCCACTGCTTTCTCTAAGCCTCTCTGTTTCTCTCTCTCTCTGTCTCTCTCCCACTGCTCTCTCTCTGTCTCTGTCTCTCTGTCCAACTGTCTCTCTTCTATTTCTCTCTGTCTTTCTTGTCTTTATTTCTCTCTCTCTCCCACTGCTCTCTCTCTCCCACTGCTCTCTGTCTCTCTCTCCCACTGCTCTCTGTCTCTCTCTCCACTGCTCTCTCTCTCTGTGTGTGTCTCTCTCTCCACTGCTCTCTGTCTCTCTCCCACTGCTCTCTGTCTCTCTCTCCCACTGCTCTCTGTCTCTCTCTCCCACTGCTCTGTCTCTCTCTCCACTGCTCTCTCTCTCTGTGTGTGTCTCTCTCTCCACTGCTCTCTCTCTCCCACTGCTCTCTGTCTCTCTCTCCACTGTTTTCTCTCTGCCTCTATGTCTCTCTATTAAAGACTACCAGATCGCACTGGATTCTCGAAATTACATTGAATGAACTACAGAACAAAATACAAACGCTCCAACCCAAAAAGGCATGTGGTATTGATGGTATCCTAAATTAAATTATAAAATATACAGACCACAAATTCCAATTGGCTATACTTAAACTCTTTAACATAATCCTTAGCTCTGGCATCTTCCCCAATATTTGGAACCAATGACTGATCACCCCAATCCACAAAAGTGGAGACAAATTTGACCCCAATAACTGCCATGCGATATGCGTCAACAGCAACCTTAGGAAAATCCTCTGCATTATCATTAACAGCAGACTTGTACATTTCCTCAGTGAAAACAATGTACTGAGCAAATGTCAAATTGGCTTTTTACCAAATACCGTATGACAGACCACGTATTCACCCTGCACACCCTAATTGACAAACAAACAAACCAAAACAAAGGCAAAGTCTTCTCATGCTTTGTTGATTTCCAAAAAGCTTTTGACTCAATATGGCATGAAGGTACAAATTGATGGAAAGTGGTGTTCGGGGAAAAACATACAACAATATAAAATCTATGTACACAAACAACAAGTGTGCAGTTAAAAATGGCAAAAAACACACACATTTCTTTAGAACAGGGCCATGGGGTGAGACAGGGATGCAGCTTAAGCCTCCTTAACAGATATATCAACGAATTGGCAAGGGCACTAGAACTGTCTGCAGCACCCGACCTCACCCTACTAGAATCTGAAGTGAAATGGCTACTGTTTGCTGATGATCTGGTGCTTCTCTCACCAACCAAGGAGGGCCTACAGCAGCACTTAGATCTTCTGCAGATTCTGTCAGACTTGGGCCGTGACAGTACATCTCAGTAAGACAAAAATAGGGTTCTTCCAAAAAAGGTCCAGTTGCCAGGACCACGAATAGAAATTCCATCTAGACACCATTGCCCTAGAGCACACAAAAAATGATGCATACCTTGGCCTAAACATCAGCTCCACAGGTTACTTCCACATAGCTGTGAACGATCTGAGAAGCAAGGCAAGAAGGGCGTTTTATGCCATCATAAGGAACATAAAATTCGACATACCAATTAGGATACGGCAAAAAAAATTGAATCAGTTATAGAACCCATTGCCCTTTATGTTTGTGAGATCTGGGCTCCGCTCATCAACCAAGAATTCACAAATGGGACAAACACCAAATTAAGACTCTGCATGCAGAATTCTGCAAAAATATCCTCTGTGTACAACGTAAAACGCCAAATAACGCATGCAGATTTTGATAAACTACCATATCTACTGGGTGAAATACCACAGTGTGCCATCACAGGAGCAATATTTTTAACCTGTTGCCACAAGAAAAGGGCAACCAGTGAAGAACAAACACCATTGTAAATACAACCCATATTTATGTTTATTTATTTTCCCTTTGTACTTGAACTCTTTGCATATAATATGACAGTTTAGGGGCTCCCGAGTGGCGCAGCAGTCTAAGGCACTGCTTCTCAGTGCTAGGGGCATCACTACAGACACTGGTTCAATTCCAGGCTGTATGTGGTAGTCCCATAGCACACAATTGGCCCAGCATCGTCCGGGTTAGGGTTGAGTAGGCCATCATTGTAAAACAGAATTGTTCTTAACTGACTTCCCTAGTTGAATAAATAAACATTTGAAATGCCTTTATTATTTTGTATCTTTTGTGTGTGTAATGTTTACTGTTAATTTTTTATTGTTTATTTCACTTTTGTTTATTATCTATGCTTCACTTGCTTTGGCAATGTAAACATATGTTTCCCATGCCAATAAAGCCCTTAAATTCAAATTGAACTTAATTGAGAGAGAAAGGT
Source organism: Salvelinus namaycush (assembly GCF_016432855.1). NCBI lineage: Eukaryota > Metazoa > Chordata > Actinopteri > Salmoniformes > Salmonidae > Salvelinus > Salvelinus namaycush. The sequence continues at coordinate 44,177,055 of NC_052312.1, forward strand.
TAAAAGTGGATAGACAGCAAGCATTCAGAGAGACAGACAGAGAGAATAACAGAGATATACAGAGAGACAGGTAGCAGTTATTGAGAGCCAGTGCTGCCAATGGCCTACTGTGGGCCCACTGTGTGAAGCCTTTCCCCAAACCCAGTGTGGATGTGGATGCAACACAGAGTCCACACTGACCAGTCAATGGCAGACAGAACAGGGGGAGCATTCTATTGACCATAGAGAAAGAGCAACAAGGCCACCCTTTCCAATACAGACACACAGACACGCACACACATAAAGGAGCGCAAGCTCGGATGCAGACATAAATGGACATACAGTGCCTTCGGAAAGCATTCAGACCCCTTAACTTTTCCACACTATGTTATGTTACAGCCTTAATCTAAAATGGATAAAATCCTCAGCAATCTAAACACATACCACATAATGACAAAGCAAAAAAAGGTTTTTAGAAATGAGAAATACCTTATTCAAGTAACTATTCAGACCTTTTGCTATGAGACTCGAAATTGAGCTCAGGTGCATCCTTTTTCCATTGATCATCCTTGAGATGTTTCTACAACTTAATTGGAGTCCCCCTGTGGTAAATTCAATTGATTGGAAATGATTTGGAAAGACACACACCTGTCCACATAAGCTCCCACAGTTGACAGGGCATGTCAGAGCCAAAGCCAAGCCATGAGGTGGAAGGAATTGTCCATAGAGATCCGATACAGGATTGTGTAAAGGGGCAGATCTGGGGAAGCGTACCAAAACATGTCTGCAGCATTGAAGGTTCCTAAGAACACAGTGGCCTCCATCATTCTTAAATGGAAGAAGTTTGGAATCACCAAGACTCTTCCTAGAGCTGGCCACCCAGCCAAACTGAGCAATCGGGGGAGAAGGGCCTTAGTCAGGGAGGTGACCAAGAACCCGATAGTCACTCTGACAGAACTCTAGAGTTCCTCTGTAGAGATGGGAGAACCTTCCAGAAGGACAACCATCTCTGCAGCACTCCACTAATCAGGACTTTATGGAAGAGTGGCCAGACGGAAGCCACTCCCCAGTAAAAGGCACATGACAGGTGTTTGCTAAAAGGCATATAAAAACTCTCAGAAAATGAGAAACAAGATTCTCTGATCTGATGAAACCAAGATTCAACTGTTTGACTTGAATGCCAAGAGTCACATCTGGAGGAAACTGGCACCATCCCTAAGGTGAAGCATGGTGGTGGCAGCATCATGCTGTGGGGATGTTTTTCAGCGGCAGGGACTGGGAGACTAGTCAGGACGAAGGCAAAGAGGAAGGGAGCAATGTACAGAGAGATCCTTGATGAAAACCTGCTCAAGAGCACTCAGGACCTCAGACTGAGGCATGGTTTCACCTTCCAACAGGACAACAACCCTAAGCACACAGCCAAGACAACACAGGAGTGGCTTCGGGACAAGTCTCTGAATGTCATGATGCCCAACCAGTAACATACATAATGACCAACCAGTAACATATATAATACCCAACCAGTAACATACATAATACCCAACCAGTAACATACATAATACCCAACCAGTAACATACATAATACCCAACCAGTATCATACATAATACCCAACCAGTAACATACATAATACCCAACCAGTAACATACATAATACCCAACCAGTAACATACATAATACCCAACCAGTATCATACATAATACCCAACCAGTAACATACATAATACCCAACCAGTAACAAACATAATACCCAACCAGTAACATACATAATACCCAACCAGTAACATACATAAAACACAACCAGTAACATACATAATACCCAACCAGTAACATACATAATACCCAACCAGTAACATACATAATACCCAACCAGTAACATACATAACACCCAACCAGTAACATACATAACACCCAACCAGTAACATACATAACACCCAACCAGTAACATACATAACACCCAACCAGTAACATACATAATACCCAACCAGTAACATACATAATACCCAACCAGTAACATACATAATACCCAACCAGTAACATACATAAAACACAACCAGTAACATACATAATACCCAACCAGTAACATACATAATACCCAACCAGTAACATACATAATTCCCAACCAGTAACATACATAATACCCAACCAGTAACATACATAATGACCAACCAGTAACATACATAATACCCAACCAGTAACATACATAATGACCAACCAGTAACATACATAATACCCAACCAGTAACTTACATAATACCCAACCAGTAACATACATAATACCCAACCAGTAACACACATAATACCCAACCAGTAACATACATAATACCCAACCAGTAACATACATAATACCCAACCAGTAACATACATAATACCCAACCAGTAACATACATAATACCCAACCAGTAACATACACAATACCCAACCAGTAACATACATAATGCCCAACCAGTAACACACATAATAGCCAACCAGTAACATACATAATACCCAACCAGTAACATACATAATACCCAACCAGTAACATACATAATACCCAACCAGTAACATACATAATACCCAACCAGTAACATACATAATACCCAACCAGTAACATACATAATACCCAACCAGTAACATACATAATACCCAACCAGTAACATACATACTACCCAACCAGTAACATACATACTACCCAACCAGTAACATACATACTACCCAACCAGTATCATACATAATACTAAACCAGTATCATACATAATACCCAACCAGTAACATACATAATGCCCAACCAGTAACATACATAATACCCAACCAGTAACATACATAATGCCCAACCAGTAACATACATAATACCAAACCAGTAACATACATAATACCCAACCAGTGACATACATAATACCCAACCAGTGACATACATAATACCCAACCAGTGACATACATAATACCAAACCAGTGACATACATAATACCCAACCAGTAACATACATAATACCCAACCAGTAACATACATAATACCCAACCAGTAACATACATAATACCCAACCAGTAACATACATAATACCCAACCAGTAACATACATAATACCCAACCAGTAACATACATAATACCCAACCAGTAACATACATAATACCCAACCAGTAACATACATAATACCCAACAAGTAACATACATAATACCCAACCAGTAACATACATAATACCCAACCAGTAACATACATAATACCCAACCAGTAACATACATAATACCCAACCAGTATCATACATAATACCCAACCAGTATCATACATAATACCCAACCAGTAACATACATAATCCCCAACCAGTATCATACATAATACCCAACCAGTAACATACATAATACCCAACCAGTAACATACATAATACCCAACCAGTAACATACATAATACCCAACCGGTAACATACATAATACCCAACCGGTAACATACATAATACCCAACCGGTAACATACATAATGCCCAACCGGTAACATACATAATACCCAACCGGTAACATACATAATGCCCAACCGGTAACATACATAATACCCAACCGGTAACATACATAATACCCAACCGGTAACATACATAATACCCAACCGGTAACATACATAATACCCAACCAGTAACATACATAATACCCAACCAGTAACATACATAATACCCAACCAGTAACATACATAATACATACCAGTAACATACATAATACCCAACCAGTAACATACATAATACCCAACCAGTAACATACATAATACCCAACCAGTAACATACATAATACCCAACCAGTAACATACATAATACCCAACCAGTAACATACATAATACCCAACCAGTAACATACATAAAACACAACCAGTAACATACATAAAACACAACCAGTAACATACAAAATACCCAACCAGTAACATACATAATACCCAACCAGTAACATACATAATACCCAACCAGTAACATACATAATACCCAACCAGTATCATACATAATACCCAACCAGTAACATACATAATACCCAACCAGTAACATACATAATACCCAACCAGTAACATACATAATACCCAACCAGTATCATACATAATACTCAACCAGTAACATACATAATACCCAACCAGTAACATACATAATACCCAACCAGTAACATACATAATACCCAACCAGTAACATACATAATACCCAACCAGTATCATACATAATACTCAACCAGTAACATACATAATACCCAACCAGTAACATACATAATACCCAACCAGTAACATACATAATACCCAACCAGTAACATACATAATACCCAACCAGTAACATACATAATACCCAACCAGTAACATATATAATACCCAACCAGTAACATACATAATACCCAACCATTAACATACATAATACCCAACCGGTATCATACATAATACCCTACCGGTAACATACATAATACCCAACCGGTAACATACATAATACCCAACCGGTAACATACATAATACCCAACCGGTAACATACATAATACCCAACCGGTATCATACATAATACCCAACCGGTAACATACATAATACCCAACCAGTAACATACATAATACCCAACCAGTAACATACATAATACCCAACCAGTAACATACATAATACCCAACCAGTAACATACATAATACCCAACCAGTATCATACATAATACCCAACCAGTAACATACATAATACCCAACCAGTATCATACATAATACCCAACCAGTAACATACATAATGCCCAACCAGTAACATACATAATACCCAACCAGTAACATACATAATACCCAACCAGTAACATACATAATACCCAACCAGTAACATACATAATACCCAACCAGTAACATACAAAATACCCAACCAGTAACATACATAATACCCAACCAGTAACATACATAATACCCAACCAGTAACATACATAATACCCAACCAGTAACATACATAATACCCAACCAGTAACATACATAATACCCAACCAGTAACATACATAATACCCAACCAGTAACATACATAATGCCCAACCAGTAACATACATAATACCCAACCAGTAACATACATAATACCCAACCAGTAACATACATAATGCCCAACCAGTAACATACATAATACCCAACCAGTAACATACATAATACCCAACCAGTAACATACATAATACCCAACCAGTAACATACATAATACATACCAGTAACATACATAATACCCAACCAGTAACATACATAATACCCAACCAGTAACATACATAATACCCAACCAGTAACATACATAATACCCAACCAGTAACATACATAATACCCAACCAGTAACATACATAATACCCAACCAGTAACATACATAAAACACAACCAGTAACATACAAAATACCCAACCAGTAACATACATAATACCCAACCAGTAACATACATAATACCCAACCAGTAACATACATAATACCCAACCAGTATCATACATAATACCCAACCAGTAACATACATAATACCCAACCAGTAACATACATAATACCCAACCAGTAACATACATAATACCCAACCAGTAACATACATAATACATACCAGTAACATACATAATACCCAACCAGTAACATACATAATACCCAACCAGTAACATACATAATACCCAACCAGTAACATACATAATACCCAACCAGTAACATACATAATACCCAACCAGTAACATACATAATACCCAACCAGTAACATACATAAAACACAACCAGTAACATACAAAATACCCAACCAGTAACATACATAATACCCAACCAGTAACATACATAATACCCAACCAGTAACATACATAATACCCAACCAGTATCATACATAATACCCAACCAGTAACATACATAATACCCAACCAGTAACATACATAATACCCAACCAGTAACATACATAATACCCAACCAGTATCATACATAATACTCAACCAGTAACATACATAATACCCAACCAGTAACATACATAATACCCAACCAGTAACATACATAATACCCAACCAGTAACATACATAATACCCAACCAGTAACATACATAATACCCAACCAGTAACATACATAATACCCAACCAGTAACATACATAAACACAACCAGTAACATACAAAATACCCAACCAGTAACATACATAATACCCAACCAGTAACATACATAATACCCAACCAGTAACATACATAATACCCAACCAGTATCATACATAATACCCAACCAGTAACATACATAATACCCAACCAGTAACATACATAATACCCAACCAGTAACATACATAATACCCAACCAGTATCATACATAATACTCAACCAGTAACATACATAATACCCAACCAGTAACATACATAATACCCAACCAGTAACATACATAATACCCAACCAGTAACATACATAATACCCAACCAGTATCATACATCATACTCAACCAGTAACATACATAATACCCAACCAGTAACATACATAATACCCAACCAGTAACATACATAATACCCAACCAGTAACATACATAATACCCAACCAGTAACATACATAATACCCAACCAGTAACATATATAATACCCAACCAGTAACATACATAATACCCAACCATTAACATACATAATACCCAACCGGTATCATACATAATACCCTACCGGTAACATACATAATACCCAACCGGTAACATACATAATACCCAACCGGTAACATACATAATAGCCAACCAGTATCATACATAATACCCAACCAGTATCATACATAATACCCAACCGGTAACATACATAATACCCAACCGGTAACATACATAATACCCAACCAGTAACATACATAATACCCAACCAGTAACATACATAATACCCAACCAGTAACATACATAATACCCAACCAGTATCATACATAATACCCAACCAGTAACATACATAATACCCAACCAGTATCATACATAATACCCAACCAGTAACATACATAATGCCCAACCAGTAACATACATAATACCCAACCAGTAACATACATAATACCCAACCAGTAACATACATAATACCCAACCAGTAACATACATAATACCCAACCAGTAACATACAAAATACCCAACCAGTAACATACATAATACCCAACCAGTAACATACATAATACCCAACCAGTAACATACATAATACCCAACCAGTAACATACATAATACCCAACCAGTAACATACATAATACCAGTAACATACATAATACCCAACCAGTAACATACATAATGCCCAACCAGTAACATACATAATACCCAACCAGTAACATACATAATACCCAACCAGTAACATACATAATGCCCAACCAGTAACATACATAATACCCAACCAGTAACATACATAATACCCAACCAGTAACATACATAATACCCAACCAGTAACATACATAATACATACCAGTAACATACATAATACCCAACCAGTAACATACATAATACCCAACCAGTAACATACATAATACCCAACCAGTAACATACATAATACCCAACCAGTAACATACATAATACCCAACCAGTAACATACATAATACCCAACCAGTAAACATACATAAAACACAACCAGTAACATACAAAATACCCAACCAGTAACATACATAATACCCAACCAGTAACATACATAATACCCAACCAGTAACATACATAATACCCAACCAGTATCATACATAATACCCAACCAGTAACATACATAATACCCAACCAGTAACATACATAATACCCAACCAGTAACATACATAATACCCAACCAGTATCATACATAATACTCAACCAGTAACATACATAATACCCAACCAGTAACATACATAATACCCAACCCAGTAACATACATAATACCCAACCAGTAACATACATAATACCCAACCAGTATCATACATAATACTCAACCAGTAACATACATAATACCCAACCAGTAACATACATAATACCCAACCAGTAACATACATAATACCCAACCAGTAACATACATAATACCCAACCAGTAACATACATAATACCCAACCAGTAACATATATAATACCCAACCAGTAACATACATAATACCCAACCATTAACATACATAATACCCAACCGGTATCATACATAATACCCTACCGGTAACATACATAATACCCAACCGGTAACATACATAATACCCAACCGGTAACATACATAATACCCAACCGGTAACATACATAATACCCAACCGGTATCATACATAATACCCAACCGGTAACATACATAATACCCAACCGGTAACATACATAATACCCAACCGTAACATACATAATACCCAACCAGTAACATACATAATACCCAACCAGTAACATACATAATACCCAACCAGTAACATACATAATACCCAACCAGTATCATACATAATACCCAACCAGTAACATACATAATACCCAACCAGTATCATACATAATACCCAACCAGTAACATACATAATGCCCAACCAGTAACATACATAATACCCAACCAGTAACATACATAATACCCAACCAGTAACATACATAATACCCAACCAGTAACATACATAATACCCAACCAGTAACATACAAAATACCCAACCAGTAACATACATAATACCCAACCAGTAACATACATAATACCCAACCAGTAACATACATAATACCCAACCAGTAACATACATAATACCCAACCAGTAACATACATAATACCCAACCAGTAACATACATAATACCCAACCAGTAACATACATAATGCCCAACCAGTAACATACATAATACCCAACCAGTAACATACATAATACCCAACCAGTAACATACATAATGCCCAACCAGTAACATACATAATACCCAACCAGTAACATACATAATAGCCAACCAGTAACATACATAATACCCAACCAGTAACATACATAATACCCAACCAGTAACATACATAATACCCAACCAGTAACATACATAATACCCAACCAGTAACATACATAATACCCAACCAGTAACATACATAATACCCAACCAGTAACATACATAATACCCAACCAGTATCATACATAATACCCAACCAGTAACATACATAATACCCAACCAGTAACAGACATAATACCCAACCAGTAACATACATAATACCCAACCAGTAACATACATAATACCCAACCAGTAACATACATAATACCCAACAAGTAACATACATAATACCCAACCAGTAACATACATAATGACCAACCAGTAACATACATAATACCCAACCAGTAACATACATAATACCCAACCGGTAACATACATAATACCCAACCGGTAACATACATTATACCCAACCGGTAACATACATAATACCCAACCGGTAACATACATAATACCCAACCGGTAACATACATAATACCCAACCGGTAACATACATAATACCCAACCAGTAACATACATAATACCCAACCAGTAACATACATAATACCCAACCAGTAACATACATAATACCCAACCAGTAACATACATAACACCCAACCAGTAACATACATAATACCCAACCAGTATCATACATAATACCCAACCAGTAACATACATAATACCCAACCAGTAACATACATAATACCCAACCAGTAACATACATAATACCCAACCAGTAACATACATAATACCCAACCAGTAACATACATAATACCCAACCAGTAACATACATAATACCCAACCGGTAACATACATAATACCCAACCAGTAACATACATAATACCCAACAGTAACATACATAATACCCAACCGGTAAATACATAATACCCAACCGGTAACATACATAATACCCAACCAGTAACATATATAATACCCAACAGTAACATACATAATACCCAACCATTAACATACATAATACCAACCAGTAACATACATAATACCCAACCAGTAATCATACATAATACCCTACCGTAACATACATAATACCCAACCAGTAACATACTAATACCCAACCAGTAACATACATAATACCCAACCAGTAACATACATAATACCAACCAGGTATCATACATAATACCCAACCGGTAACATACATATACCCAACCGTAATCATACATAATACCCAACCAATAATATGCATAATACCAACCAGTAACATACATAATACGCAACCAGTACATACATAATACCCAACCAGTAACATACATAATACCCAACCAGTAAAATATATAATACCCAACCAGTAAAATATATAATACCCAACCAGTAACATACATAATACCCAACCAGTAAAATACATAATACCCAACCAGTAACATACATAATACCAAACCAATAAAATATATAATACCCAACCAGTAAAATATATAATACCCAACCAGTACATACATAATACCCAACCAGTACCATACATAATACCAACCAGTAACATACATAATACCCAACCAGTAAAATACATAATACCCAACCAGTCCCTCATACTAGAGGAGACAGCTCAGGACAGAGAGGTAGCCCAGGACAGAGAGGTAGCTCAGGACAGAGAGGTAGTCGGACAGAGAGGTAGCTCAGGACAGAGAGGTAGCTCCGGACAGAGAGGTAGCTCGGACGAGGAGGTAGCTTAGGACAGAGGGACAACTCTGTACTAATGGCAGCTCCGGACTGAGTGGCAGCTCCGGACTGGGTGGCAGCTCGGACTGGGTGGCAGCTCGGGGGTGGCAGCTCCGGACCTGAGTGGCAGCTCGGATGGGTGGCAGCTCCGGACTGAGTGGCAGCTCCGGACTGAGTGGCAGCTCCGGACTGAGTGGCAGCTCCGGACTGAGTAGCAGCTCATGACTGGAGGGCAGCTATGACTGGAGGGCAGCTCATGACTGGAGGGCAGCTCATGACTGGAGGGAGCTCAGACTGTAGGGCAGCTGACTGGAGGGCAGCTCATGACTGGAGGGCAGCTCATGACTGGGGGCAGCTCATGACTGTAGGGCAGCTCATGACTGTAGGGCGGCTCAGGACCTGAAGGGCGGCTCATGACTGAAGGGCAGCTCATGAACTGAGGGCAGCTCATGACTGTAGGGCAGCTCATGACTGTAGGGCAGCTCATGACTGAGGGCAGTCATGACGAGGGCTCATGACGGAGGGCAGCTCATGACTGAAGGGCAGCTATGACTGGAGGGCAGCTCATGACTGTAGGGCAGTCATGACTGAAGGGCAGCTCATGACTGTAGGGCAGCTATGACTGTAGGGCAGCTCATGACTGTAGGGCAGCTCATGACTGTAGGGCAGCTCTGGCAGCTCCTGACTGGCTGGCGGATTCTGGCAGCTCCTGACTGGCTGGCGGCTCTGCAGCCTCCGACTGGCTGGGGGCTCTGGCGCTTCTGACTGGATGGCGGCTCTGGCAGCTCCTGACTGGTGGCGGCTCTGGCAGCTCCTGACTGACGGACGGCTCTAGCGGCTCCTGACTGACGGACGGCTCTAATGGCTCGGGACAGACGGGCGGCTCTAATGGCTGTGGCAGACGGATGGCTCAGAAGGCGCTGGGCAGACGGATGGCTCAGAAGGCGCTGGGCAGACGGATGGCTCAGAAGGCGCTGGGCAGACGGATGGCTCAGAGGCGCTGGCAGACGGATGGCTCAGAAGGCGCTGGGCAGACGGATGCAGAAGGCGCGGGAGAGATGGCTCAGAAGGCGCTGGGCAGACGGATGGCTCAGAAGGCGCTGGGCAGACGATGGCTCAGACGGCGCTGGACAGACGGATGGCTCAGACGGCGCTGGACAGACACGATGGCTCAGACGGCGCTGGGCAGACAGATGGTCAGACGGTGCTGGGCAGACAGATGGCTCAGACGGTCTGGGCAGACGAGCAGTGCAGGCGGCGTTGGGCAGACAGCCGACTCTGACCTGCTGAGGCGCACAGTAGGCCTGGTGCGTGGTGCCGAAAATGGATGCACTGAGCTTGAGACACGCACCACAGGGAGAGTGGTGGAGGAGGAACAGGGCTCTGGAGACGCACTGGAAGCCTGGTGCGTGGTGTAGGCACTGGTGGTACTGAGCTGGGGGCGGAAGGTGGCGCCGGATTATACCGGACCGTGCAGGCGTACTGGCTCCTTTGAGCACTGATGCCCAACCTTACCTGGTTGCATGCTCCCCGTAGCCCGTCCAGTGCGGGGAGGTGGAATAACCGCACTGGGGCTGTGTGGCGAACCGGGGACACCATGCGTAAGGCTGGTGCCATGTACACCGGCCCGAGGAGACGTACTGGAGGCCAGATATGTTGAGCCGGCTTCATGGCACTTGGCTCAATGCTCACTCTAGCCCTACCAGGCGGGGAGGTGGAATAACCCGCACCGGGCTATGCACACGTACAGGAGACACCGTGCGCTCTACTGCGTAACACGGTGTCTGCCCGTACTCCCGCTCTCCACGGTTAGCCTGGGAAGTGGGCGCAGGTCTCCTACTGCCCTAGACCACTACCCTTAGCCCCCCCCAAGAAATTTTGGGTTGTACTTGCGGGCTTTTCGGGCTTCCGTGCTAGACGCGTCCTCATAACGCCGGTTCCTCTCTCCGGTTTCCCCGCTCTCCGAGCTGCCTCCAGCTGTTCCCATGGGCGGCAATTCACTTCAACTTTAGCCCATGGTCCTTTCCCTTCCATGATTTCCTCCCAAGACCAGAAATCCTGCTTCGTGCGCTGTCCGTTAACCCGCTGCTTGATGCGGTTTGGTGGGTGATTCTGTAAACGATCGTCGTCATATTCTCCTCCTCGGATGAGGAGGAGCATGGATCAGACCAACACGCAGCGAGTATGTAGACATAATGAATTTATTAGACACGACGAACACTGACACGAAACTATACTTGAATATTACAAAATAAAACAAACAAACAACGTAGACTGACCTGAACATGCAAAATACATATCACGAAGCACACATGAACAGGAAAGAACGAACGAACGAGACGAGACAGTACCGTGTGGGCAAAAAACACAGACACAGCGACAATCACCACAAAACAAACAGTGTAAAAACACCTACCTAATATGACTCTCAATCAGAGGAAACGCCAAACACACTGCTTAATTGAGAGCCATACCAGGCAACCCATTAACCCAACATAGAAAACACACATAACATAGACTAACACCCAAAAACCCCGCCCTGACCAATTAAACACATACCAAACAACAGAAAACAGGTCAGGAACGTGACAACAACAGGAACATTAAAAATAACCAAAATACCCAACCAGTACATACATAATACCCAACCGGTAACATACATAATACCCAACCGGTAACATACATAATACCCAACCAGTAACATACATAATACCCAACCAGTAACATACATAATACCCAACCAGTAAAATATATAATACCCAACCTGTAACATACATAATACCCAACCAGTAACATACATAATACCCAACCATTATCATACATAATACCCAACCAGTAACATACATATACCCAACCAGTAACATACATAAACCCAACCAGTTAACATACATAATACCCAACAGTAACATACATAAAACACAACCAGTACATACAAATACCCAACCAGTACATACAAAATACCAACCAGTAACATACATAATACCCAAACAGTAACATACATAATACCCAACCAGTATCATACATAATACCCAACCAGTAACATACATAATACCCAACCGGTAACATACATAATACCCAAACGGTAACATACATAATACCCAACCGGTAACATACATAATACCCAACCGGTAACATACATAATACCCAACCGGTAACATACATAATACCCAACCGGTAACATACATAATACCCAACCAACAACATACATAATACCCAACCAGTAACATACATAATACCCAACCAGTAACATACATAATACCCAACCAGTAACATACATAATACCCAACCAGTAACATACATAATACCCAACCAGTAACATACACAATACCCAACCAGTAACATACATAATACCCAACCAGTAACATACATGATACCCAACCAGTAACATACATAATACCCAACCAGTAACATACATAATACCCAACCAGTAACATACATAATACCCAACCAGTAACATACATAATACCCAACCAGTATCATACATAATACCCAACCAGTATCATACATAATACCCAACCAGTATCATACATAATAACCAACCGGTAACATACATAATACCCAACCGGTAACATACATAATACCCAACCAGTAACATACATAATACCCAACCAGTAAATACATAACCCAACAGTAATAATACCCAACCAGTAACATACATAATACCCAACCAGTAACATACATAATACCCAACCGGTAACATACATAATACCCAACCGGTAACATACATAATACCCAACCGGTAACATACATAATACCCAACCAGTAACATACATAATACCCAACCAGTAACATACATAATACCCAACCAGTATCATACATAATACCCAACCAATAATATGCATAATACCCAACCAGTAACATACATAATACTCAACCAGTAACATACATAATACCCAACCAGTAACATACATAATACCCAACCAGTAAAATATATAATACCCAACCAGTAACATACATAATACCAACCAGTAAAATATATAATACCCAACCAGTAACATACATAATACCCAACCAGTAACATACATAATACCCAACCAGTAACATACATAATACCCAACCAGTAAAATATATAATACCCAACCAGTAACATACATAATACCCAACCAGTAACATACATAATACCCAACCAGTAACATACATAATACCCAACCAATAAAATATATAATACCCAACCAGTAAAATATATAATACCCAACCAGTAACATACATAATACCCAACCAGTAACATACATAATACCCAGCCAGTAACATACATAATACCCAACCAGTAAAATATATAATACCCAACCTGTAACATACATAATACCCAACCAGTAACATACATAATACCCAACCAGTAACATACATAATACCCAACCAGTAACATACATAATACCCAACCAGTAACATACATAATACCCAACCAGTAACATACATAATACCCAACCAGTAACATACATAAAACACAACTGTAACGATCGTCGTCATATTCCTCCTCCTCGGATGAGGAGGAGCATGGATCAGACCAACACGCAGCGAGGTATGTAGACATAATGAATTTATTAGACACGACGAACACTGACACGAACTATACTTGAATATTACAAAATAACAAACAAACAACGTAGACTGACCTGAACATGCAAACTACATATCACGAAGCACACATGAACAGGAAAGAACGAACACAGACACAGCGACAATCACCCACAAACAAACAGTGTAAAAACACCTACCTTAATATGACTCTCAATCAGAGGAAACGCCAAACACCTGCCTCTAATTGAGAGCCATACCAGGCAACCCATTAACCCAACATAGAAAACACATAACATAGACTACCCACCCAAAACTCACGCCCTGACCAATTAAACACATACCAAACAACAGAAAACAGGTCAGGAACGTGACAGAACCCCCCGCCTCAAGGTGCGAACTCCGGGCGCTCCCCTACAACTCAAGGGGAGGGTCTGGGTGGGCATCTGTCCGCGGTGGCGGCTCCGGCGGTGGACGAGGACACCACTCCACCACTGTCTTTGTCCCTCTCCTTCGCGTCCTTTGAGTGGCGACCCTCGCCCCCGACCATGGTCCAGGAACCTTCACTAAGGCCCCTCCTACATAGAGGAGACAGCTCAGGACAGAGAGGTAGCCCAGGACAGAGAGGTAGCTCAGGACAGAGAGGTAGCTCAGGACAGAGAGGTAGCTCAGGACAGAGAGGTAGCTCCGGACAGAGAGGTAGCTCCGGACAGAGAGGTAGCTTAGGACAGAGGGACAACTCTGTACTAATGGCAGCTCCGGACTGAGTGGCAGCTCCGGACTGGGTGGCAGCTCCGGACTGGGTGGCAGCTCCGGACTGGGTGGCAGCTCCGGACTGAGTGGCAGCTCCGGACTGGGTGGCAGCTCCGGACTGAGTGGCAGCTCCGGACTGAGTGGCAGCTCCGGACTGAGTGGCAGCTCCGGACTGAGTAGCAGCTCATGACTGGAGGGCAGCTCATGACTGGAGGGCAGCTCATGACTGGAGGGCAGCTCATGACTGGAGGGCAGCTCATGACTGTAGGGCAGCTCATGACTGGAGGGCAGCTCATGACTGGAGGGCAGCTCATGACTGGAGGGCAGCTCATGACTGTAGGGCAGCTCATGACTGTAGGGCGGCTCATGACTGAAGGGCGGCTCATGACTGAAGGGCAGCTCATGACTGTAGGGCAGCTCATGACTGTAGGGCAGCTCATGACTGTAGGGCAGCTCATGACTGTAGGGCAGCTCATGACTGGAGGGCAGCTCATGACTGGAGGGCAGCTCATGACTGAAGGGCAGCTCATGACTGGAGGGCAGCTCATGACTGTAGGGCAGCTCATGACTGAAGGGCAGCTCATGACTGTAGGGCAGCTCATGACTGTAGGGCAGCTCATGACTGTAGGGCAGCTCATGACTGTAGGGCAGCTCTGGCAGCTCCTGACTGGCTGGCGGTTCTGGCAGCTCCTGACTGGCTGGCGGCTCTGGCAGCTCCTGACTGGCTGGCGGCTCTGGCAGCTTCTGACTGGATGGCGGCTCTGGCAGCTCCTGACTGGCTGGCGGCTCTGGCAGCTCCTGACTGACGGACGGCTCTAGCGGCTCCTGACTGACGGACGGCTCTAATGGCTCGGGACAGACGGGCGGCTCTAATGGCTCGTGGCAGACGGATGGCTCAGAAGGCGCTGGGCAGACGGATGGCTCAGAAGGCGCTGGGCAGACGGATGGCTCAGAAGGCGCTGGGCAGACGGATGGCTCAGAAGGCGCTGGGCAGACGGATGGCTCAGAAGGCGCTGGGCAGACGGATGGCTCAGAAGGCGCTGGGCAGACGGATGGCTCAGAAGGCGCTGGGCAGACGGATGGCTCAGAAGGCGCTGGGCAGACGGATGGCTCAGACGGCGCTGGACAGACGGATGGCTCAGACGGCGCTGGACAGACAGATGGCTCAGACGGCGCTGGGCAGACAGATGGCTCAGACGGTGCTGGGCAGACAGATGGCTCAGACGGTGCTGGGCAGACGAGCAGTGCAGGCGGCGTTGGGCAGACAGCCGACTCTGACCTGCTGAGGCGCACAGTAGGCCTGGTGCGTGGTGCCGAAACTGGAGGCACTGAGCTTGAGACACGCACCACAGGGAGAGTGCGTGGAGGAGGAACAGGGCTCTGGAGACGCACTGGAAGCCTGGTGCGTGGTGTAGGCACTGGTGGTACTGAGCTGGGGCGGGAAGGTGGCGCCGGATATACCGGACCGTGCAGGCGTACTGGCTCCTTTGAGCACTGAGCCTGCCCAACCTTACCTGGTTGCATGCTCCCCGTAGCCCGTCCAGTGCGGGGAGGTGGAATAACCCGCACTGGGCTGTGTTGGCGAACCGGGGACACCATGCGTAAGGCTGGTGCCATGTACACCGGCCCGAGGAGACGTACTGGAGGCCAGATATGTTGAGCCGGCTTCATGGCACTTGGCTCAATGCTCACTCTAGCCCTACCAGTGCGGGGAGGTGGAATAACCCGCACCGGGCTATGCACACGTACAGGAGACACCGTGCGCTCTACTGCGTAACACGGTGTCTGCCCGTACTCCCGCTCTCCACGGTTAGCCTGGGAAGTGGGCGCAGGTCTCCTACCTGCCCTAGACCCACTACCTCTTAGCCCCCCCCCAAGAAATTTTTGGGTTGTACTTGCGGGCTTTTCGGGCTTCCGTGCTAGACGCGTCCCCTCATAACGCCGGTTCCTCTCTCCGGTTTCCTCCGCTCTCCGAGCTGCCTCCAGCTGTTCCCATGGGCGGCAATTCACTTCAACTTTAGCCCATGGTCCTTTCCCTTCCATGATTTCCTCCCAAGACCAGAAATCCTGCTTCGTGCGCTGTCCGTTAACCCGCTGCTTGATCTGGGTTTGGTGGGTGATTCTGTAACGATCGTCGTCATATTCCTCCTCCTCGGATGAGGAGGAGCATGGATCAGACCAACACGCAGCGAGGTATGTAGACATAATGAATTTATTAGACACGACGAACACTGACACGAACTATACTTGAATATTACAAAATAACAAACAAACAACGTAGACTGACCTGAACATGCAAACTACATATCACGAAGCACACATGAACAGGAAAGAACGAACGAACGAGACGAGACAGTACCGTGTGGTGCAAAAAACACAGACACAGCGACAATCACCCACAAACAAACAGTGTAAAAACACCTACCTTAATATGACTCTCAATCAGAGGAAACGCCAAACACCTGCCTCTAATTGAGAGCCATACCAGGCAACCCATTAACCCAACATAGAAAACACATAACATAGACTACCCACCCAAAACTCACGCCCTGACCAATTAAACACATACCAAACAACAGAAAACAGGTCAGGAACGTGACAACAACCAGTAACATACAAAATACCCAACCAGTAACATACATAATACCCAAACAGTAACATACATAATACCCAACCAGTATCATACATAATACCAACCAGTAAAATATATAATACCCAACCAGTAACATACATAATACCCAACCAGTAACATACATAATACCCAACCAGTAACATACATAATACCCAACCAGTAAAATATATAATACCCAACCAGTAACATACATAATACCCAACCAGTAACATACATAATACCCAACCAGTAACATACATAATACCCAACCAATAAAATATATAATACCCAACCAGTAAAATATATAATACCCAACCAGTAACATACATAATACCCAACCAGTAACATACATAATACCCAACCAGTAACATACATAATACCCAACCAGTAAAATATATAATACCCAACCTGTAACATACATAATACCCAACCAGTAACATACATAATACCCAACCAGTAACATACATAATACCCAACCAGTAACATACATAATACCCAACCAGTAACATACATAATACCCAACCAGTAACATACATAATACCCAACCAGTAACATACATAAAACACAACCAGTAACATACAAAATACCCAACCAGTAACATACATAATACCCAACCAGTAACATACATAATACCCAAACAGTAACATACATAATACCCAACCAGTATCATACATAATACCCAACCAGTAACATACATAATACCCAACCAGTAACATACATAATACCCAACCAGTAACATACATAATACCCAACCAGTATCATACATAATACCCAACCAGTAACACACATAATACCCAACCAGTAACATACATAATACCCAACCAGTAACATACATAATACCCAACCAGTAACATACATAATACCCAACCAGTATCATACATAATACTCAACCAGTAACATACATAATACCCAACCAGTAACATACATAATACCCAACCAGTAACATACATAATACCCAACCAGTAACATACATAATACCCAACCAGTAACATACATAATACCCAACCAGTAACATACATAATACCCAACCAGTAACATACATAATACTCAACCATTAACATACATAATACTCAACCAGTGACATACATAATACCCAACCAGTATCATACATAATACCCAACCGGTAACATACATAATACCCAACCGGTAACATACATAATACCCAACCAGTAACATACATAATACCCAACCAGTAACATACATAATACCCAACCGGTATCATACATAATACCCAACCGGTAACATACATAATACCCAACCAGTAACATACATAATACCCAACCAGTAACATACATAATACCCAACCAGTAACATACATAATACCCAACCAGTAACATACATAATACCCAACCAGTATCATACATAATACCCAACCAGTAACATACATAATGCCCAACCAGTAACATACATAATGCCCAACCAGTAACATACATAATACCCAACCAGTATCATACATAATACCCAACCAGTAACATACATAATACCCAACCAGTAACATACATAATACCCAACCAGTAACATACATAATACCCAACCAGTAACATACATAATACCCAACCAGTAACATACATAATACCCAACCAGTATCGTACATAATACCCAACCAGTATCATACATAATAGCCAACCAGTAACATAAATAATACCCAACCAGTAACATACATAATACCCAACCAGTAACATACATAATACCCAACCAGTAACATACATAATACCCAACCAGTAACATACATAATACCCAACCAGTAACATACATAATACCCAACCAGTATCATACATAATACCCAACCAGTAACATACATAATACCCAACCAGTAACATACATACTACCCAACCAGTAACATACATAATACCCAACCAGTAACATACATAATACCCAACCAGTAACATACATAATACCCAACCAGTAACATACATAATACCCAACCAGTAACATACATAATGACCAACCAGTAACATACATAATACCCAACCAGTAACATACATAATACCCAACCAGTAACATACATAATACCCAACCAGTAACATACATAATACCCAACCAGTAACATACATAATACCCAACCAGTAACATACACAATACCCAACCAGTAACATACATAATACCCAACCAGTAACATACATAATACCCAACCAGTAACATACATAATACCCAACCAGTAACATACATAATACACAACCAGTAACATACATAATACCCAACCAGTAACATACATAATACCCAACCAGTAACATACATAATACCCAACCAGTAACATACATAATACCCAACCAGTATCATACATAATACCCAACCAGTAACATACATAATACCCAACCAGTAACATACATAATACCCAACCAGTAACATACATAATACCCAACCAGTAACATACATAATACCCAACCAGTAACATACATAATACCCAACCAGTAACATACATAATACCCAACCAGTAACATACATAATACCCAACCAGTAACATACACAATACCCAACCAGTAACATACATAATACCCAACCAGTAACATACATAATACCCAACCAGTAACATACATAATACCCAACCAGTAACATACATAATACCCAACCAGTAACATACATAATACCCAACCAGTAACATACAAAATACCCAACCAGTAACATACATAATACCCAACCAGTAACATACATAATACCCAACCAGTAACATACACAATAATCAACCAGTATGCATGTATTCATCTTGTATGTGATTATGATGTTATGTGATGTTATGTTATCTAATTGTGTGTCTGCTTGTGTATAATTTTCTAAACACCTTTTCATATACTGGTTCACTTTGCCCTACTAATCATTTTCTTATTTTGGTTGCTTCCATCTGCCTCCCTCTTACACACACTTACCCACACCCACTATTATTGTTGTCTTGCTAAAGCTACTTTTTATAATTCTAAACTACTCCTTTCCCCTTCTTTCTCCCTCTTACACCCCAGATCATAGCTTGTATCATTGCTTCAATCCCAGCATGCTTTGCAGGAAGGTGTGTTACCCTTGTTATTATCGTCCCGTTGCAACGGCACCCAGACACAGTCGTACGGCAGTTGATTGACGGGCCAGCGGTATCGCAGAGACATGTTGTAAAGAGCCCAGTGACAGGTGACTTCTGTGAACCCCGGCTCCCACACCCAGACCCAGACCCTCTGAGCAGAGAGACAGGGGACGTGACAAGAGAAACCCCACTGATGAAAGCACACACATAGACACACACACACACACACGAGCATACACACACACACACACACACACATACAGTATTTACACACGCTTTCTCTCACACACACACACACACGCACGCACGCACGCACGCACGCACGCACGCACGCACGCACGCACGCACGCACGCACACACACACACACACACACACACACACACACACACCACACACACACACACAGACTCCCTCGTCAGTGCTACCCCAAGGCTCATTTCACCTCTCTCTCATGCTAAATGACAGTGGCTGATTTTGCAGACAGCGGGAGGTAAGAGTGCAAATGTTCCTGGAGGAATGTCACAGACTTCTCTGTCTCTCTGTCAGTGTCAAGGCAGACATGACAAGACAGTCTTCTCTGTCTCTCTGTCAGTGTCAAGGCAGACCTGACAAGACAGTCTTGATGTGTTCTTGGTAGAATCCATTTTGAGCAGTTTCTTGCCATCCCAAGAAAATGTACAGGCTTTTTATACATCTTTGGTATACTTGGTTTTATACAGCGCATTTGGAAAGTATTCAGACCCCTTGCCTTTTTTCCACATTTTGTAACGTTACAGCCATATTCTAAAATGGATTAAATATGTTTTTTTCCTCCTCAATCTACACACAATACCCCATAAAGATTAAGCAAAAACAGGTTTTTAGAAATGTGTGCAAATTTAATACAAATAAAAGCAGAATTCAGACCGTTTGCCATGACACTCGAAATTGATCTCAGGTGCATCCTGTTTCCATTCATCATCCTTGTGTTTCTACAACTTGATTGGAGTCCACCTGTGGAAAATTCAATCGATTGGACATGATTTGGAAAGGCACACGCCTGTCTATACAAGGTCCCACAATTGACAGTGCATGTCAGAGCAAAAACCAGGAATTGGAAGAGCTCCGAGACAGGATTGTGTCGAGGCACAGATCTGGGGAAGGGTATCAAATAATGTCTGCTGCATTGAAGGTTCCCAATAACACAGTGGCCTCCATCATTCTTAAATGGAAGACATTTGGAACCACCAAGACTCAGGGTGGTGACCAAGAACCCGATGGTCAATCTGACGGAGCTCCAGAGTTCCTCAGTGGAGATGGTAGACACTTCCAGAAAGACAACCATCTCTGCAGCACTCCACCAATCCGGCCTTTATGGTAGAGTGGCTAGACGGAAGCCACTCCTCAGTGAAAGACACGTAACAGACAGCCCACTTGGAGTTTGCCAAAAGGCACCTAGAGACTCTCAGACCATGAGAAACAAGATTCTCTGGTCTGATAAAACCAAGATTGAACTCTTTGGCCTGAATGCCAAGCGTCACCTCTGGAGGAAACCTGGCACCATCCCTACGGTAAAGCATTGTGGTGGCAGCATCATTCTGTGGGGGTGTTTATCAGCTGCAGGGACTGGGAGATTAGTCAGGAGGAATGGAGCAAAGTACAGAGAGATCCTTGATGAAAACCTGCTCCAGAGTGCTCAAGACTTCAGACTGGGGCAAAGGTTCACCTTCCAACAGGACAACGACCCTTAGGACACAGCCAAGACAATGCAGGAGTGGCTTCGGGACAAGTCTCTGAATGTCCTTGAGTGGACCAGCCAGAGCCCAGACTTCAACCCGATCTAACATCTCTGGAGAGACCTGAAAATAGCTGTGCAGCGACGCTCCCCATCCAACCTGACAGAGCTTGAGAGGATCTGCAGAGAAGAATGGTAAAACTCCCCAAATACAGGTGTGCCAAACTTGTAGTGTCATACCCAAGAAGACTTGAGGCTGTAATCGCTGCCAAATGTGCTTCAACAAAGTACTGAGTAAAGGGTCTGAATACTTATGTAAATTTGATGTTTCAGTTTTGCATTTTTAATACATTTGAAAAAAATTCTAAAAACCTGTTTTTGAATTGTCATTACGGGGTTTTGACTGTAGATTGATGAGGGGGGAAACGATTTAATCAATTTTAGAATAAGGCTGTAATGTAACAAAATGTGGACGAAGTCAAAGGGTCTGAATACTTTCTGAATGCAAGTTCTAGCTCATTTACTTGCTTTTGGAAACTCAATGCTTCATATGTAGGTCTGTCGTGGGTCTACTAGTCTTTAGGAGCGACTTTTCTTGCTGTGGTAACATACTGCTTTTGTCACGGCTGTCGTAAGAAGAGGACCAAGGTGCAGCGTTGTGAGCGTACATTTTCTCTTTATTTGGAAAAAGACGCCGAACAAAACAACAAACACTACAAAAACAAACCGTGAAGCTAAAGGCTATGTGCCCTAAACAAAAGTCAACTTCCCACAAAGATAGGACTTTTTCGGTTTAGTTTTGCACTTTGTTATTTTGTTCTAGTGTTCAGTTTAAATAAAAATCATGAACACTTACCACGCTGCGCTTTGGTCTGATTCTTCCTCTTCAGACGACAACACCCGTGACAAAACTTTCCACCAACAAAGGACCAAGCAGCGTGGCCAGGAGAGGCACACGGGACGGTCGGCGGAGCCGAAGATGGAACCAGAGCCCGTCGGGGTGAACTTGGAGGGGAGCGATGGTAGTGGAGCAGAGACAGTGAAGGAGTTGATGGGGAGATTAGAGGAGAGAGCTATGAGAGAGCTGCTGTGTTGGTGCATGAGGCACGACATTCGCCCTATGGAGCGTGTCCGCGATTTGATGTCACCTGAGTCAGCTCTCCACTCGTCCTGAGGTGCGTGCTAGTCGTCTGGTGAAGACTGTGCCAGCCCCACGCACTAAGCCTCCTGTGCGCCTCCCCGGCCCTGCACGTCTTTTGCCAGCTTGGCGCTCCAGACCTCCAGTGCGCCTCCACAGCCCGGTGAGTCCTGCGCCGGCTCTACGCACGGTTTCCCCAGTTCGCCAGGAGAACCCAGTGCGGCCTCTTCCAGCTCCCCGCACGTGCCGGGCTAAAGTGGGCATGCAGCCAAGAGGAGCGGTGCAAGTCCTAAGCACCAGAGCTCCAGTGCTCCCCTGCAGCCCGGTTCGACCTGTGCCTGCGCTCTGGAGGTGCCGGGCAAGAGTGGGCATTCAGCCTGGAAGAGTGGTGCCAAGGCGACGCACCAGATCTCCAGTGCTCCCCCACAGCCCGGTTCATCCTGTGCCTCCTCCAAGGACCAGGCCTCCAGGAGGTCTCCTCAGCCTGGTTCATCCTGTGCCTCCTCCAAGGACCAGGCCTCCAGTAGGTCTCCCCAGCCTGGTTCATCCTGTGCCTCCTCCACGGACCAGGCCTCCAGTAGGTCTCCCCAGCCTGGTGAGTCCGGTGCCTGCTCCACGGGCCAGTCCGGAGTCTCCAGCGACGGTCTCCAGTCCGGAGCCTCCAGCGACGGTCCCCAGTCCGGAGCCTCCAGCGACGATCACCAGTCCGGAGCCTCAGTGACGGTCCCCAGTCCGGAGCCTCCAGCGACGATCACCAGTCCGGAGCCTCAGCGACGGTCTCCAGTCCGGAGCCTCCAGCGACGATCTCCAGTCCGGAGCATCCAGCTACGATCCCCAGTCCGGAGCCTCCAGCGACGATCCCCAGTCCGGAGCCTCCAACGACGATCCCCAGTCCGGAGCCTCCAGCGACGGCCTCCAGTCCGGAGCCCCCAGCGACGGCCTCCAATCAGGAGTCGCCATCGAGGGTTGCCAGTCCGGGGCCCGCAACGAGGGTTCCCAGTCCGGGGCCCGCAACGAGGGTCCCCAGTCCGGGGCCCGCAACAAGGGTGCCCAGTCCGGGGCCCGCAATGAGGGTGCCCAGTCCGGGGCCCGCAACGAGGGTGCCCAGTCCAGGGCCCGCAACGAGGGTCCCCAGTCCGGGGTCGGCGGCGAGGGTCCCCGCACCAGAGGTGCCACCAAAGTGGGGGGAGCCAGAGGCGGAGGGGGGTCTCTGTCCCGCACCAGAGCCGCCGCCGTAAAGGAAGCCCACCCGGACCCTCCCCTTTAGAGTCAGGTTTTGCGGCCGGAGTCCGCACCTTTTGGGGGGGGTACTGTCACGCCCTGGCCATAGAGAGGTTTTTATTCTCTATTTCTATGTTTTCTATTTCTTTGTGTTTGGCCGGGTGTGGTTGTCAATCAGAGGCAGCTGTCTATCATTGTCTGTGATTGAGAACCATACTTAGGTAGCCTTTTCCCACCTGTGTTTTGTGGGTAGTTATTTTCTGTTTAGTGTTTTCTGCACCTGACAGGAGTGTTTCGGTTTAGTTTTGCACTTTGTTATTTTGTTCTAGTGTTCAGTTTAAATAAAAGTCATGAACACTTACCACGCTGCGCTTTGGTCCAATTCTTCCACATTAGACAACGACACCCGTTACAGCTTTATTTGTATCCAACATGTTATTCAGGAGATGTTTCAAACTGGTTGTCAACACCTTGCTAAGAAGCTTACGACAACTTGGGGTAACTGAGAAAAGTATCACCTTTCCCCAGTTATGGCTAAATGCTAATCCCAGCCTCCCTCTCTCTCTCTGCCTTTGATTCAGAAATACTGTCGAGTGCTGAGAGGAGCTGATGACATTAGCCTACAGTATCAGTTTCCCCCAAGCCTAACTGCCTATCGGGCTCCTGTAATTAGTCTATGGTAATATTCCTGCGATTAACTTCACCTCGTTTAGCGATCATGTTTTAATGATGAGAGAGAGCGAGTCAGTGGATCTGAAGCCCACAGGGATGCATGCATGACACGACCCGGCGCCTCAGCCTCTTCATTAACAGCACTGAAGGACACGGGGGTCAAACACACACACACACACTCCAGACGACTTGGGTCACCTTTTGTTTACTTCCCAAGGGAAAAGAGGAAAGGAAATGAGAAAAGGAAATGCGTCATGGAAGAATACACTTGTTTTTCTCATTTTATGTAACCCTCCAAGTCTAGTTAAAGGTGGTAGGAAAGCTTGAGTGGGGATGGACTTTTTTGCGTTGAAATGGCAGTAAAATATATATTTATATATTTTTCTCTTAAAAGGTAAATCATTGTCATTTACAGTGATTTACAGTTAGAATTGTTGCATATAGCAGGTTTTCCAAACTCGGTCCTGTTTTTGCCCTAACACTACACAGCTGATTCAAATAACCAACTCATCATCAAGCTGTGACTTTTTGAATCAGCTGTGTAGTGCTAGGGCAAAAAACTAAACATGCACCCGGGGGGGGACCACAGGACCCAGTTTGGGAAACCCTGACAAAAAGCACTTTCACATCCTTTTAAATCCTTCCTTGGCATCAGACCTCTATTTACTTCTAATTTTCTCTGAACGCCACTCAGATTCTCTTAATGTATTTTAGCAGGGAGTCCCACTGAGACCAAGGTCTCCTTGGCAAGGAAGACGTCTCTGTAATATTCTACTGCAGGGGTAGGCAACCGCGTTCCTGGATTGCCGCAGGTACAGCAGGATTTTGTACCAACTAGACACCCCACGTGACCAACTGAGCTAATTGGTCAGTTCAGTGATTGCCTAAATTCAACACACCTGGTCTTCCAGGTGGGCTACATCCAACACAGGAAGTGCCTGCGGCCCTCCAGGACCAGGGTTGCCTTCCCCTGCTCTACACAGTGTAGCAGTTATAAGCCTAGTGGAGGAGGGCCAGCAGTGTATCCACAACAAGAGCTGCTGAGTGGCCATAGAGCAGCAATAGTGAAGTGTCTTGTCTGACAGTGGGGAATTTGTACATCAAGGACATGGCTTACTGACAGCTCCATTAGTGGCTGTCATAGGGCCAGGGGGACTGCACGGGGGCCTCTGATCAATCTGATCTACTTGGCACCTTGGCCCTTGGCCCCCATGTACCTCTACCCTCCTCAGCAATAGTATAGACACTAGCAGGTGTGTTGGCGAGAGGTATTGATGGTCTAGGAAGGAGAAGGACACGTGTGTTTATCCAGGAGGGATTAGGGTTTCTATTGTAATGCACACACACATGCATGCATCATTGTTATGTTTAGATACACGAACACACACACACGCACACACTAACACACTGATACACACACTTGGAAGAATGCTCTTTTCCATAATTTGATGGAAAGCCACTCAGAATACAGATGAATTGTAGAGAAGCAGAATAAGTCTAAAGGCAGGGATTTGTTCCGGCTAAAATTACTAAATCATTCCTCCAATCCCTGAGCAATACAGAACCACCTGAGGACGCCATGGTTTCAATCCCGGCTTTTTGACCACATCTCACCCCTATCATCAGGTGTTGTCTTCATGACAGGGGTCAGAGGCCGTAGGTCAAAGGTCGAAACGTTTGTCAATTGTCACCTGTGTCCCTCTCTTGTGTCCCACCTGTCACGGGACACTGTGGTTGTGTGGCATGTCTGTGACACGTCTGGCCCAGGCATGGTAACTCTGTCCATGTAGTTGTGACTGGAGGAACATGTGAGCACGTCAGCTATTCAATCAGTCAGACTGTCACAGGCTTAAGTCCCAAACGGCACCCTGTTCCCTTTATAGTGCACTACTTTTCTGGGTTAAGAAATAGTGCACTATATAGGGAATAGGGTTCCATTTGGGACGCAATCAGGGATAACAGAGTCTTTTGTCTTGGCTTCAGTAAATGTTCCCCTTTGACACACAGGACTGATCAATAACCATTGTTTTCTGAGGGGTTTTAGAAAAACATTTGTGGCTTTTTACTGTACTGATTATCGAGTGTTGCCGGGAGTGACAAAGGACACAGAAATAGATGTCATGGTTGTTCTGGAAAATCCTTTGTTGCTTTGCTGGTGTTTGAGGGTGGGGAGAGTGGTGGTGGGAGTGTGCCTGCATGTGGGTACATCAGAGGAGGCTGGTGGGAGGAGCTATGGGAGGACGGGCTCATTGTAAAGACTGGAATGGACTTCTTGGAATGGTATCAAACACCACAAACATATGAAAACCACATGTTTGACTCCGTTCCATCTATTCCATTCCAGTCATTACAATGAGTGCGTCCTCCTATAGCTCTTCCCACCAGCCTCCACTGGTGTACATGTGAAACTGCATACTTGTGTGCGCATTGGCACATTTCTGTGTATGAACATTTGTGCATGTATGCCTGCATATACACCTATGTCTTTCCATTCACCTTCACATGTGTATCTACAATATGTGTATCCATGTACACCTCCATCCACGTTCACATATCCTCGGTTCCTTCACTGGTTTCTCCAGCCCCCTTAAATTATGGATGAACCTGGCAATGTGGAACGATTACGCAACCATGTACCCCACATGTACCCCACTGGCTTCATTATTCCGTGTTGTGGGCACCGCATGACAGCCAACATTAATATTGAGCAGTCTCTTTTAGAAGAGGAGACATAGCGGTAGAGAGAGAGAAAAAGAGGAGAGGAAACAGAAGCCAACGGTTGTCCGCCTCGGACAGAACTGACACATAGAGGACAGGTCGGCCATCTGTTTTCAAGCGTCAGTGAATTGCATTTTGGGTCGGCTAATAGTTTTCGGGTTTTTTGTCTTTCCCCCGGAGCAAACAGTATGTTTGTTCATTTATTCATATTGTTGGCCCGTGCGCATATGCCAAAAGTGCATCCTATTACCTATTTACCATGCAGAGAAAGGCCTTAAAGGCGTTTTGTTGTGAACAGCACGGATGAGATTAGTATGTTGTCCTTAAAGTAACAGGTGTTAATAAGGGTATTATTAAAACTGAAAAGCAGGTTTCCGGGGTGGAGTCAAAATAGCATTTTGGTCTAGTCCTGTGTTATGATTGGACCTCCAGGTCTAGTCCTGTGCTGTGATTGGACTTCCAGGTCTAGTCCTGTGTTATGATTGGACCTCCAGGTCTAGTCCTGTGCTGTGATTGGACTTCCAGGTCTAGTCCTGTGTTATGATTGGACCTCCAGGTCTAGTCCTGTGCTGTGATTGGACTTCCAGGTCTAGTCCTGTGTTATGATTGGACCTCCAGTTCTAGTCCTGTGTTGTGATTGGACTTCCAGGTCTAGTCCTGTGTTATGATTGGACCTCCAGGTCTAGTCCTGTGTTGTGATTGGACTTCCAGGTCTAGTCCTGTGCTGTGATTGAACCTCCAGGTCAAGTCCTGTGCTGTGATTGGACCGCCAGGTCTAGTCCTGTGCTGTGATTGGACCTCCAGGTCTAGTCCTGTGCTGGGATTGGACCTCCAGGTCTAGTCCTGTGCTGTGATTGGACTACCTTTGATTACATCCCCAGCTAGCGGCCCTTATTGCGTTTGCGCCTCTCTCCCCTGCCGCCCTGCGACACGTAATCACAGCAAATTAGCATGTGTTAGGGTAGCGCTTAGCGGCCGCTCCGTGGAGTCTCATCCCTGTGTGTCTGCTGTAATGTAATCCCATTTGTTGTCTTGGTCTGGCCTCTATCAGGGCCGCTGGATTCAAATCAGATGGTTACTTTAAAGGCCTGTTGGGTTCCCCTCTGTCTAACAACATTCAATTACTCTTTCCAAACACACTGATTAGATTGGGCTGCATGTCTCCTTCTCAACTCACATTTCCCAAGTAAGTGTGTGTGTGTGTGTGTGTGTGTGTGTGTGTGTGTGTGTGTGTGTGTGTGTGTGTGTGTGTGTGTGTGTGTGTGTGTGTGTGTGTGTGTGTGTGTGTGTGTGTGTGTGTGTGTGTGTGTGTGTGTGTGTGTGTGTGTCTATAATAACAATTTGGTGGATGCTTATATTTGTCTTGTTTGTGTGTATGTGTGTGTGTTTTCATGCATCCATGCTTGTGTTCAGGTTTTTGTCTACATAATTGAATGTGGTAGACATGGTTCTCCCTGTAAATATTTATCCCAGACATTGTGGGCCGTCTGAACCTTCTCCTATGCCCTTGGCAACTCACAGCAGACAAAGAAGTCCAATTCAATCTAGATCTGATGTGCGAGATCTGTCTGGAAGGAGTCTTTAACTCATTGGTGAATGTGTGGTGAATATGGGTAGTTAGACATGTCACATTCACTGGAGCCTTCAATGTACTGCTACTGTGAGTCTATAGGGAGTAACAAAATCCATTAGAATGTCAGTGTAAGCAGTTGCATGGTGTCAACAAATGTTCATTCTGTTTTCAGAGAAAATACCAAAATGCAGGTGTAAAGTGTTTTATAGTTGACTGACTTTGACTGAGACACATATTAGTGGACCTGCTTTCTCAGCAAGGTTCTGGCAGTCTGGGTCCGAGTACAGCAGCCATGTTGGTTCCATGAGCAATACGCTCACACTATCCCAGCCGTTTGCCTTGATTCACACTTCTGCTGAACACCCTTTTCTAAGAAATGTGACAAAAGTGGGTAAAATAACAGTAAATATTTTCTAAGTGACACAGCTCATGTAGCAGCTCATTTTGCAGCACCTCATTTGTTGCTTCCAGTCCTTTCAGCACTCACCTGTTGAACGCTTGCACTCCGGAGAGTCAGCAAAGCTTACTAAACGACTGCATTTCCCAAACGACTGCTAATTTGCCCACCAGTGACTGAGTCAGACATGAGCCTTTGAATGCTAACGAGTGACTTATTTCTCTGCTTGATAATTAGTTGGATACAGCCACGTGTCAGACTCCACCTCGGCGCCCGACTTCCCAAGAAATCACTATGACATTTTCCAAGACAGCGTCACTGTCAAGGACATGCTTTCAGCAGTCTTTTTACAACATGGCATCTTTTTTTGAATGACTTTTTGATGGTGACTAGGTATTTGATGTTTTTGACATGAGCCATTTTCAATTGCCTATTAAAGTGATTGGCTTATCCTAGTGTTAACCCCATCCACCTGTGCACCGGAAATCAGTGACCCCATTAACAGACTTTGAGTTGGTTTTACGGCATTCACACCTCTGCTGTATTACATCATGCTGTGTATTTAACGGCCGCTAAAACGTTGCTAAGTAACAGAGATCAGTGTGTATCAATGCATATCAGTAAATGAATGGCACATGCTCCCTATGATATTCAGCTTCTACGTTCTTAGTGGCACTAAGTATTGTCTTGTGACTGTACCTGCGCCATCAAACTGCTCTTTAGAAACAAAAAACCTTATTGCATAAACAAAAATGACCACATTTAATAAATAACATGATGTGTGTTGGGTGAACAGCATCATAAAAGAGGAGATAAAAAAAATATATATATTCTTTGACCATTTGAATTTCGTCCAAACTAAAGTTGGTTTTTAAATAAGGTTGTATAAGTACCTTGATAATGACCTTGATAATTTATTGTTAAAACGAGAGGCTGCTTGGATCTTTAACTTAAAGACACTTGCTCCCTTCGGTCTTAACGTGGACTTTGATCTGAAGCCATTCTTGTGATTGTTGTGATTGTAGTGACTTTGCCATTGTGGTTGTTTGTAGGCTTGTGTGGTCTTAAGTGAGTCTATGATCGTATGCTATCCATTTGTATTTATTGTATGTTGCTCTTTCTATGCCATTTTAATATTTGAGAAATTAACCAATGATATTAGGCCACTCTTGGCCATGATAACAGACACCTGTGTGTCTTGACACTATATATAAACGAGTCATCCCGCAGTGTCTGTGATTGTACCCTGATGAAGACAGCTTGCCTGTCGAAACGTTGGTAAATTAAATATTTTTGCATCTGAGCTCCTAGAGTGTGCGGCTCTCCTTTATTTTTATGTATAAGTAACTGTAAAATAGAATCATTTCCCTACACCCTAATAAAAATAGAACTAAAATACCCAAGATTGGCAATTTAATTGCAAAATGTGTCTTCGTCTAATTTCAAATGTCCAAACCAAGCAGATGTAAATAGTGTAAATAGAACTACTATACTGCTATACTGTCCACTGACAGGACATAAATTGAATGCAGGCCTGTATGCCTCGCCAGCCGTCAGCCAGGCAATGTAAAGTATAACGTGAGAATGGCAATCTGTCCGTGTATCGCTTCAAAGGATTCAGGATTTCTTTCCGGTTTTCTTCCAGTCCCCTGGGAGGGAGGGAGGGAGGGAGGGAGGGATGTAACAGTCTGACCCTCATCTCCATACAGTCAGTACATGTAACAGTCTGACCCTCATCTCCATACAGTCAGTACATGTAACAGTCTGACCCTCATCTCCATACAGTCAGTACATGTAACAGTCTGACCCTCATCTCCATACAGTCAGTACATGTAACAGTCTGACCCTCATCACCATACAGTCAGTACATGTAACAGTCTGACCCTCATCTCCATACAGTCAGTACATGTAACAGTCTGACCCTCATCTCCATACAGTCAGTACATGTAACAGTCTGACCCTCATCTCCATACAGTCAGTACATGTAACAGTCTGACCCTCATCTCCATACAGTCAGTACATGTAACAGTCTGACCCTCATCTCCATACAGTCAGTACATGTAACAGTCTGACCCTCATCTCCATACAGTCAGTACATGTAACAGTCTGACCCTCATCTCCATACAGTCAGTACATGTAACAGTCTGACCCTCATCTCCATACAGTCAGTACATGTAACAGTCTGACCCTCATCTCCATGCAGTCAGTACATGTAACAGTCTGACCCTCATCTCCATACAGTCAGTACATGTAACAGTCTGACCCTCATCTCCATACAGTCAGTACATGTAACAGTCTGACCCTCATCTCCATACAGTCAGTACATGTAACAGTCTGACCCTCATCTCCATACAGTCAGTACATGTAACAGTCTGACCCTCATCTCCATACAGTCAGTACATGTAACAGTCTGACCCTCATCTCCATACAGTCAGTACATGTAACAGTCTGACCCTCATCTCCATACAGTCAGTACATGTAACAGTCTGACCCTCATCTCCATACAGTCAGTACATGTAACAGTCTGACCCTCATCTCCATACAGTCAGTACATGTAACAGTCTGACCCTCATCTCCATACAGTCAGTACATGTAACAGTCTGACCCTCATCTCCATACAGTCAGTACATGTAACAGTCTGACCCTCATCTCCATACAGTCAGTACATGTAACAGTCTGACCCTCATCTCCATACAGTCAGTACATGTAACAGTCTGACCCTCATCTCCATACAGTCAGTACATGTAACAGTCTGACCCTCATCTCCATACAGTCAGTACATGTAACAGTCTGACCCTCATCTCCATGCAGTCAGTACATGTAACAGTCTGACCCTCATCTCCATGCAGTCAGTACATGTAACAGTCTGACCCTCATCTCCATACAGTCAGTACATGTAACAGTCTGACCCTCATCTCCATACAGTCAGTACATGTAACAGTCTGACCCTCATCTCCATACAGTCAGTACATGTAACAGTCTGACCCTCATCTCCATGCAGTCAGTACATGTAACAGTCTGACCCTCATCTCCATGCAGTCAGTACATGTAACAGTCTGACCCTCATCTCCATGCAGTCAGTACATGTAACACTGGACTCTTCAACTCCCTTTCAGAGCATTGCTGTAGATGAGAACGTGTTCCCAGTCAACTTACCTTCTATAACAAGGTGGTGTCACTTTATATCAATAGGCACCTGATGCATATACTGTGTGTGTGTGTGTGTGTGTGTGTGTGTGTGTGTGTGTGTGTGTGTGTGTGTGTGTGTGTGTGTGTGTGTGTGTGTGTGTGTGTGTGTGTGTGCGCTCGCGTGCGTGCGTGCGTGCGTGCGTGCGTGCGTGCGTGCGTGCGTGCGTGCGTACGTGCGTGCGTGCTATATCCCAGTGGGCAGACCATAGCATTGATCCAGGGATGTGTTATTCGCACTCAACAGACAATCGGTAACATTTCTTCCTATAACATTTCCTAAGTGCCAAAACACATGCCTGTTGACTCACTGCAGGGAAGCATCTATTACCTAAAGTTGACAAACAAACAAACGAGACAAACATAAACACTGACAGCGAATAGCGACACTACTTTCTCTGATGTTTACTAATCTATATCCCCCAGCAGCCCTGTATTACTATAACAACACCACACAACCTGGTCCTCCTGTATCTAGGGCTATATAGGACAGGGTACTAGAGAGTTACTGTCCATTAATAAATCCAGTTTTAATGTTGTTTATTTGTATGCAGATCAGGGGTAAATGTATTCCTCTCCTACAGGGGCCGACACCTCATCTCTATTCATATCTGCACTGTTAATTAGCATTTTCCTTTGTGGAGCGGAAACAGTTCTCTCTCTCTCTCTCTTTGTCTCTCTTTGTCGCTTTCTCTCTCTTTCTCTCTCTCGCTCTCTCTCTCTCTCTCTCTCTATATATATATATATATTATATATGTATATTTGTTTTGGTGTGTTTATTTTGT
The DNA here is from genome assembly GCF_016432855.1 of Salvelinus namaycush. Lineage (NCBI taxonomy): Eukaryota > Metazoa > Chordata > Actinopteri > Salmoniformes > Salmonidae > Salvelinus > Salvelinus namaycush. The sequence goes on from NC_052312.1 coordinate 44,211,732, forward strand.
ACTCTGCTAAGGGATTGTTTTTATTCTATTTAATTAAAAACCTCTGACAGAACCAGAGCTTTAACGGGCCGAGCGAACGGGCCGAGCGGGCCGAGCGAACACATCGTTCCCGTTTGATAACGGGCCGAGCGAACACATCGTTCCCGTTTGATAACGGCCGAGCGAACACATCGTTCCCGTTTGATAACGGGCCGAGCGAACACATCGTTCCCGTTTGATAACGGGCCGAGCAGGCCGAGCGAACACATCGTTCCCGTTTGATAACGGGCCGAGCGAACACATCGTTCCCGTTTGATAACGGGCCGAGCGAACACATCGTTCCCGTTTGATAACGGGCCGAGCGAACACATCGTTCCCGTTTGATAACGGGCCGAGCGAACACATCGTTCCCGTTTCATAGCCTACAAGTTAATTCTGTAAATAAATTGCTTTCTGAGCGAGTGAATTGGTCCAGGGTCACAACCCTAACCCTACTACTCGTTTTAACTATGCATGCAGTGGAGTAGTCTATTTGCCGGGTGTTTCGGCGGGGGTCAATTGATTAGCATTCACGTGTTCTTTGATGTATTGCTCATCAATTGCCCCCCCCCCCCCCTTCCCCCCTGTTCTAATTTCAGATATTGGATGAAATGGAGGTGAGCCAATGCAGCCAATGCCGTTGACTGACCCGTCGATGGAATAAAAGGCAGTTCAGACCTATGTGATTGTTACAGTACAATAGACCCCCCTCCTCCCTCCCTCCAATCCACACCACGGGTCCCAAATGCCCCACGTTCCCTTTATGGTGCACTACATTTGACCATAGGTACGTGTCAAAGTAGTGCACTAAAAAGGGAATAGGATGCCATTTGGGGCGCAGCCACAGTGAAGTACGGCTCCATTATGCATTCTCTCTGGGTTGTTCATCTCCATTATGCATTCTCTCTGGGTTGTTCATCTCCATTATGCATTCTCTCTGGGTTTTTCATCTCCATTATGCATTCTCTCTGGGTTGTTCATCTCCATTATGCATTCTCTCTGGGTTTTTCATCTCCATTATGCATTCTCTCTGGGTTGTTCATCTCCATTATGCATTCTCTCTGGGTTGTTCATCTCCATTATGCATTCTCTCTGGGTTGTTCATCTCCATTATGCATTCTCTCTGGGTTTTTCATCTCCATTATGCATTCTCTCTGGGTTTTTCATCTCCATTATGCATTCTCTCTGGGTTTTTCATCTCCATTATGCATTCTCTCTGGGTTTTTCATCTCCATTATGCATTCTCTCTGGGTTTTTCATCTCCATTATGCATTCTCTCTGGGTTTTTCATCTCCATTATGCATTCTCTCTGGGTTTTTCATCTCCATTATGCATTCTCTCTGGGTTTTTCATCTCCATTATGCATTCTCTCTGGGTTTTTCATCTCCATTATGCATTCTCTCTGGGTTTTTCATCTCCATTATGCATTCTCTCTGGGTTTTTCATCTCCATTATGCATTCTCTCTGGGTTTTTCATCTCCATTATGCATTCTCTCTGGGTTTTTCATCTCCATTATGCATTCTCTCTGGGTTTTTCATCTCCATTATGCATTCTCTCTGGGTTTTTCATCTCCATTATGCATTCTCTCTGGGTTTTTCATCTCCATTATGCATTCTCTCTGGGTTTTTCATCTCCATTATGCATTCTCTCTGGGTTTTTCATCTCCATTATGCATTCTCTCTGGGTTGTTCATCTCCATTATGCATTCTCTCTGGGTTTTTCCTCTCCATTATGCATTCTCTCTGGGTTTTTCCTCTCCATTATGCATTCTTTCTGGGTTTTTCATCTCCATTATGCATTCTCTCTGGGTTTTTCATCTCCATTATGCATTCTCTCTGGGTTTTTCATCTCCATTATGCATTCTCTCTGGGTTTTTCATCTCCATTATGCATTCTCTCTGGGTTTTTCATCTCCATTATGCATTCTCTCTGGGTTTTTCATCTCCATTATGCATTCTCTCTGGGTTTTTCATCTCCATTATGCATTCTCTCTGGGTTGTTCATCTCCATTATGCATTCTCTCTGGGTTTTTCATCTCCATTATGCATTCTCTCTGGGTTTTTCATCTCCATTATGCATTCTCTCTGGGTTTTTCATCTCCATTATGCATTCTCTCTGGGTTTTTCATCTCCATTATGCATTCTCTCTGGGTTTTTCATCTCCATTATGCATTCTCTCTGGGTTTTTCATCTCCATTATGCATTCTCTCTGGGTTTTTCATCTCCATTATGCATTCTCTCTGGGTTTTTCATCTCCATTATGCATTCTCTCTGGGTTTTTCATCTCCATTATGCATTCTCTCTGGGTTTTTCATCTCCATTATGCATTCTCTCTGGGTTTTTCATCTCCATTATGCATTTTCTCTGGGTTTTTCATCTCCATTATGCATTCTCTCTGGGTTTTTCATCTCCATTATGCATTCTCTCTGGGTTTTTCATCTCCATTATGCATTCTCTCTGGGTTGTTCATCTCCATTATGCATTCTCTCTGGGTTTTTCCTCTCCATTATGCATTCTCTCTGGGTTTTTCCTCTCCATTATGCATTCTTTCTGGGTTTTTCATCTCCATTATGCATTCTCTCTGGGTTTTTCATCTCCATTATGCATTCTCTCTGGGTTTTTCATCTCCATTATGCATTCTCTCTGGGTTTTTCATCTCCATTATGCATTCTCTCTGGGTTTTTCATCTCCATTATGCATTCTCTCTGGGTTTTTCATCTCCATTATGCATTCTCTCTGGGTTTTTCATCTCCATTATGCATTCTCTCTGGGTTTTTCATCTCCATTATGCATTCTCTCTGGGTTTTTCATCTCCATTATGCATTCTCTCTGGGTTTTTCATCTCCATTATGCATTCTCTCTGGGTTTTTCATCTCCATTATGCATTCTCTCTGGGTTTTTCATCTCCATTATGCATTCTCTCTGGGTTTTTCATCTCCATTATGCATTCTCTCTGGGTTTTTCATCTCCATTATGCATTCTCTCTGGGTTTTTCATCTCCATTATGCATTCTCTCTGGGTTTTTCATCTCCATTATGCATTCTCTCTGGGTTTTTCATCTCCATTATGCATTCTCTCTGGGTTTTTCATCTCCATTATGCATTCTCTCTGGGTTTTTCATCTCCATTATGCATTCTCTCTGGGTTTTTCATCTCCATTATGCATTCTCTCTGGGTTTTTCATCTCCATTATGCATTCTCTCTGGGTTTTTCATCTCCATTATGCATTCTCTCTGGGTTTTTCATCTCCATTATGCATTCTCTCTGGGTTTTTCATCTCCATTATGCATTCTCTCTGGGTTTTTCATCTCCATTATGCATTCTCTCTGGGTTTTTCATCTCCATTATGCATTCTCTCTGGGTTTTTCATCTCCATTATGTTGCCTTTAGTAAATGTAAGCATCCAGGTGACTTTATAAAACCGATAAAAATCCACCTCTCCAGTTTTCCACATCCAGGTTTTTGAGGTCTTTTAAGATCTCCATCCTTTTGTTTACCACAAGGACAAGCTGTAGGGCGATTGAATTGAAAGAAACTCCATTTAAATACTGTGAATGAATGACACTGTAGGTACAGTATGACATGTCATCCATGTCTATGTTCTTGAAAGCATCCATTCAATAACATAGGATCATGTAGTTACTGTATGCAGTAGCATCATTCAAACAAATGAGAATATTTTAAATGTTCAGCATTGTGGCCTTGCCTCCACCTTCCATAAGCTATGGAAACTGAATAGATATGCAGGGCCACCGATTGGTAGTAGACATTTTCCATTTACGTCCGGCAAGATTGAGACCCTGTTTACCCTGCTCAATGATTCACTGAAAGCCTTCATTCAATCGCCACAATGCAAGCACTTTCAAACCAAACAAAACGAAAATGCAATTAGTTCCTCCTTGTGCTGCGTGCATTCACATTACACACAGTGTACTGATCTTGACTTCTTTCACGGGAATCAATAAAGCTTCGAGACAGATGTCAACAGTCGGTAGACAAAGCTAGGGGAGATTCAGCAATTAAATACAGAACAGGTGCATTGATTCACATTATTTACGCATTGTGTGACATACAATATCTGTCCTGTCCTGTAAAAGGGAACTTTACAATCCATCGCCAAGGCGACAACTCTGGAAAGAAAGTGGATCTACTTTCTCAGGTGTGCATGTCAATCGGTCACATTTGAAGGTTCATGTCCACTTACTGTCACCCATACTGTATCACTTTTAATCTTGTATTGATCATGTACTAGGTTCTTTACAGTCCAAGTAACGGAATAGTTTGCTCAGATAATTCTGTATCTGTTTCTGTTTAAAACTTTTATTGATACAATTTTATGATTCAACAAACCGAGTCTTTCTGTTTCAGACCGATCTTTAATTTATGGACCTCTCAACTCTGCGTCCCACCTTCTAATCTCCCAAAGCCTTCTCATCAATCACTTTCTCCTAGCATGGTGATGATACAGTAGACATTCTGTGCCCTTCCCTCGCCGTGTACTGTAAATATACATCCCAAATGGGACCCTATTCACTACATAGTGCGTTACTTTGACCAGAGCTCTATGAGCCCTGTTGAAAACTAGTGCCCTATATAGGGAATATGCTGCCATTTGGGACACATTACCAAGATTGTGTATGCATGTCTTCCCTCCCGTAGTTGGGTTGAATGAATCAGTATGCATGAAGTATGTATAGAGGTGACACACAGAGAACACAGGATGTGATGATTGTTAATTGCATCTCAGCTACAACTGACAGTACAGTACGGCTTCCAGATACCACTCTTGGCTGCGATGCCATACATACTGTATGTAGGATCATTACTACACACCCACTGGATTTACACAAGTGGCTCTGTGTGTTTGACCACACTGCTGCAATGGAAGAGGACTTGCTACTTGGTCCACTGGTGCACTCTGTCTCTGTCTCGCTGTCTCTGTCTCTGTCTCTGTCTCTCTTACTTTCTCTCTCTCTCTCTGTCGCTTTCTCTATCTTTCTTACTCTCTCCATCCCTCTTACCCCTCTCACTCTCTCACTTCTTTGTACTTCTCCTCTCTCTTACTACCCCCCCTTCTCTGTCTCCCTACCTCATACATTGCTGTGTGGCCTGGTGGTAGCAGCTGCAACCGGGGCCCTCTCTGATTGATAACTTCTTCCTTGGCTGTGACGGGGGACTGCTCAGGCTCAATCACACCCCAAATTGGCTAAAATGGGCCCTGTTTATTATGCGCAGACATAGTGAGCCCCGAACCATACACACGCACAAGGACACACACGGATACACACACTTTGCATTGATCAAAACTGAGGGAGAAAGAAACACACTGAACCTGACCATGTAAATTCCGTTGCGGGGGTGTGGGTGGGGGGGTCGTTTGCCCGATTACAGATAACTTTTGACGTACTCTTAAAGGGGTTCAGATGACTCAAATCTGGTCTCACTCCAAGGCAGGGAAGTGGTTGTTGTTGTTGACGTATTGTTTTGATGACTTTGCTGACTTTTGGTCAGTGAACATGTGATGGAGAAACCCATGGGACATACTGGCATGGAGGAAGCCAACAAATTAGCCTGGTTAAATCACACTGAACCCATGGCCTCCCGGATGGCGCAGTGGTCTAGGGCTGTGCCACCAGAGATTCTGGGTTCGCGCCCAGACTCTGTCGCAGCCGGCCGTGACCGGGAGGTCCGTGGGGCGACGCACAATTGGCCTAGCATTGTCCGGGTTAGGGAGGGTTTGGCCGGTAAGGATATCCTTGTCTCATCGTGCTCTAGCGGCTCCTGTGGCGGGCCGGGCGCAGTGGACGCTAGCCAGGTCGCCAGGTGCACAGTGTTTCCTCCGACACATTGGTGCGGCTGGCTTCCGGGTTGGATGCGCGCTGTGTTAAGAAGCAGTGCGGCTTGGTTGGGTTGTGTTTCGGAGGGCGCATGGCTTTCGACCTTCGTCTCTCCCGAGCCCGTACGGGAGTTGTAGCGATGAGACAAGATAGTAACTACTAACAATTGGATACCACAAAATTGGGGAGAAAAAGGGGGTAAAAATTCAAAGAAAAATTAATTAAAATTAAAAACTGAACCCTACGCTCATCACATTCAGTCTGTTTAAACCAGGCTACCATGACACAGCTATGTATGAAAGATGCCTCGTTAATGAAACATCATTAACGAGCCTCTGCAATACAAACGGCCCATGCCTCCCCTACTGAGCGGCTCCACATCTGAGCAATAGGCATGTGCCAATATCATACCATTCAACAGTTCATACCATTCATACCATTCAACCATTCATACCATTCATACGTCCATAAACTTGGTGTGTTAGCCCACACCTCCCATACTGAGTGGCTCCACATCTGAGCAATAGGCGTATGCCAATATCATACGATTCAAACTCAGCGTGTTAACAAAGGCCCCTTGCTTCACCGCACAAAGATACAGTAGGGTTTATATGAATTTATTAAGGCCCCTATCCTTGTATTGTCACTGTACCTTATCACCGGCAGTTAGAAAATACCCTGCCTCTCCCTCTGACTGAATTATGATCCCTCATATATTTCTGAGCGCCATCCTTATTCTTCCTTCAGTCTTCCACTGATCCTGTACATTTCTTTAATTTCTCTTTCCCTGTTCCTCTCTCTTTCTCTCTTTCTTTCTTTCTTTCGTTCTTTCTTTCTTTCTTTCTCTCTCTCTTTCTCTCTCTCTCTCTCTGCCTCTCTCTTTTCCAGCCGGAGGCCAAACCCTAGCTTTAGCGCCCAAGTTAAGCTCAGGACCACAATGCAAGGCGACTGCGATCCGTGTCTGCTTTGGAAACAAGGTTAATGTCTTTGAGAAAAGTCTATCTGGCAACAGACCCCTTAGAGGGGGTCTAGTTTGCAGCGAAGTGGAGCGCAGAGCATTTGCCTGCTGGTGTGAGGCCAAGAGCCCATATTAAATGACCTGTCTGCCAAGATGGTGGGATCAGTCCGCCTGTTGTTCCTTTCTTGAGATTGTTTCCTTCACAGAGGGGGCCAAAGCACTCTGGCAACTAGGAGGCCTTAGTGGGCTACTGCTCAGAGAGAGAGAGATGGAGAAAGAGAAAGAGAGAGAGAGAGAGAGTGAGAGCGTGAGAGAGTGTGTGTGTGTGTGTGTGTGTGTGTGTGTTTGTGTGTGTGCCAAAAGCTTGTTCGTTTGCTGTTAGTCAGTGGAGCAGACCTGGGTTGTCTTTCAAACACCTGCAATGGGAGTCGTTTGCACTTTTGGGATGCCTCCATTAGTTCCATTGCGTCAGGAAAGATCAATCACGCACAGCTTAGGTATTTGAAAAAAAGAAACATTTTTTTATTTGAACCCAGGTCTGAATTCTGAACTGTCTGTTTGTATGTGTCTATGTTGCTATTCTTAGATTTGTGTTTAGCCTAATTTCTGTGTCTGTAGTTAATTGTTAATGTCATTGTCAGTTCATCACATCACCCCCTGTTGCTCTTATGTGACAGCAGCAGGTTTGAGTTAATGCCTTCAGAGCAGAGTCTCTGTCTGAACACAAACACACACACACAATCTCTCTCTCACACAGATACACATACACACAGTATCTCTCTCTCTCTCTGTCTCTCACTCACTCACTCACACACACACACACACACACACACAGATACACACACACAATCTCTCTCTCTTTTACACAAACACATACACATAATCTCTCTCTCTCTCTCTCTCTCTCTCACACACACACACACACACACACACACAAACACACACACACACACACACACACACACATCTCTCTGTATTTTACTTCACACACACACACACACACACACACACACACACACACACACACACACACACACACACACACACACACACACACACACACACACACACACACACACACACACACACACACACACACACGCCCAGAGCATTGCAGGACCCCCTACCAGCAAACGATGAACTGAAAACTGGTGTCATGATTCTACGAGCCGCTCGTTCACATGTTGTTCACCATAAGGGCCTTAGTGGAGATGTCATTCGTAACTGAGACTTGTAAACAATGTCATATTTAATTATTTCTAGGCACACAAATAAGATTATCATGCATTTGAAATGAGGTCTAGTTGTGGCAGCAACCAGACTAGATTATGAACGACTCTTGGCGGAATGCGTGAGGGTGATAAGTTAGTAGCCTGATGACTCACACTACGGGCGATAGGCATAGTCGTTTGCAAACTGCAGCCCGCCAAACGATTTGTTCACGCGTTTGAGTTTGTTGAGCAGAGGCTGTGTATGTTTTGGTTTTACAAAGCTGTGTCCACTACAACATTCAATAATCAATGAATTTCAGTCATTCTAGCACCATGCGATCAATTATCAGTTCCAAACCTGTATTTTTCTTTTCTATGCTCATGATCTATTTTCCTGTGAGCACATGACCGCCAAGTGGTGGTTGGAACACATCATTGTGGCCAGCACGAGCAGGTCAAACCAATGACAAAAACTAATGAGTCACTTAGAAAAACAAATCATGACTCTCGAGTCAGTAAAAATAATCGTTCAAAAAGACTGATTCGTTTGCGAACTGCACATCACTAACACACACACTATCTCTCTCTCTCTCTAACACACACACACACACACACACACACACACACACACACACACACACACACACACACACACACACACACACACACACACACACACACACACACACACTGTGTCTGTGATGACTCACAGAGCCAAATAGCACAGAATAGCACAGTTCGCTTGTGTTCTGTGTTCTTCTCCCCACACCCGTCCAGGATTAATGAGCCAACTGGGAGAATACAATCATGTTAGCTAGTCAAATGTAGAGCTAACTTTTGTGTTACGCACCATGACCATCTGTTCAGGTGATCATGGAGTTGACTGTCTTGTTTTTGAGTCAGTCACTGCATTTGGTTGCAGAAATACTGCTAAGAGTGATCTGACTGTGAAAAACTCCTGGCCCTAGTTATAGCCTGCAGCTAGGGCTCAGAGTTTTCCCTTGTCAGGTTACTCCTTTTAGGGCCAGGACTTTTTCCTGACCATGTGACCTGACTGGGAAAACTCTGGGACCTATGGGCTATAACATGGGCCAAGAGTTTTTCCTGGTAAGGTGACGCATCACAACCCTTTAACAGCAGCATCTGATCGTAGGAACAGGCCCTGTGTCCGACCTTCCTCCTTGTCTCGGGGAGATAACTACGCTATTAACTGCACTGGCTCATCTATCACTATCTTAATCGGAGTCCAGATCTTTTCATTACACATCTGATACGTCTCTCTCCCCCTCTCTCTCTTTCTCCCTCACTCTTTTTCTCTCTCCCTACCTCACTGCGGATGCCCCAGTCTGACACCTGGACTCACCTTGGCGTTGTCACGACGATTCGTCAGCAAGCCAAAGGAATATACAATAGATTTTTGGGCAGCGTGCTAATACATTTCAAAGGAGCACAGGTCAAACCCTCTGGCTGTGTACCCAAATGACTTACACAATAAAGGAGTGATAGGGATGGAGTTGGAGGCAGAGAGGTTGGCTTTGGTACCAGCGTTCCGTATCTCATTATTCCGAGGGGTGGGCAGGGACACCTATTTGGGTGACATGGGTGACTCCCCAAAGTCAAAGTGAGAAATTAAATTAAAGTGGTTTTAATTCCGCATTGAAGTAGAAACGTAGAGCAGAAGGCTGGGTAATTGGAGGAGGGGTGGAAGGTTTTCCCCCTCTGTCTTTCCCTCTCCTCTCGTGTATTCAAAACTTTACAGCCCAGATCTGACGTTTAAGACATGGAGATCGACTCAGAAGTGAGGTACACTATTGAGTTTAACTGCAGTACCTGTAGGTGCACATTGGAATAGACATATTCAGCAAACTGATGTTGCCATCCCATGGAAAATACTTTGATGCAATGGCCTATACCAGACTTGGCTCTAGGAAAAGGGCACATGATATCTTGATTGGCAATGTTGTGAATGAACTCCTGATTAGCTATGTTATGGCCTGTCTGTCTGTCTGTCTGTCTGTCTGTCTGTCTGTCTGTCTGTCTGTCTGTCTGTCTGTCTGTCTGTCTGTCTGTCTGTCTGTCTGTCTGTCTGTCTGTCTGTCTGTCTGTCTGTCTGTCTGTCTGTCTGTCTGTCTGTCTGTCTGTCTGTCTGTCTGTCTGTGTGCGTGTGCGCATGTATTTGTGTACGTGCATGCTTGGTCCGTGCCTCTGAGTGTATGTGTGTCTATGCATCCTTGCCACCTTACTGTCGCTATTTATCCTGCATAAGCGTGAGTTTTGTTGTGTTACAGCCTAAATTTAAATTTGATTTTTTTTTAAATGTCACTAGCCTACACACAATACCCCATAATGTCAAAGTAGAATGATGTTCTTCTACATTTTTACTAATTAATAAAAAATTGAAAACTGAAATGTCTTGAGTCAATAAGTATTCAACCCCTTTCTTATAGAAAGCCGAAATAAGTTTAGGAGTAAAAATATGCTTAACAAGTCACATAATAAGTTGCAATAATAGTGTGTAACATGATTTTTGAAGGACTACCTCATCTCTGTACCCCACACATACAATTATCTGTAAGGTCCCTCAGTCGAGCAGTGAATTTACAACACAGATTCAATCACAAAGACCAGGGAGGTTTTCCAACGCTTCGCAAAGGGAACCTATTTGTAGATGGGTAAAAAAAAGCAGACATGGAATATCCCTTTCATGGTGAAGTTATTAATTACACGTTGGATGGTGTATCAATACACCCAGTCACTACAAAGATACAGGCGTCCCTCTAACTCAGTTGCCGGAGAAGGAGGAAACTGCTCAGGGATTTCACCATGAGGCCAATGCTGACTTTAAAACAGCTACGGAGTGTTATGTTTGCAAATATAATACAACACATTACTGCAGTAACACTCTCCATGTTTTCAAGCATACTGGGAGATTAATTCACCTTTCAGCAGGACAATAACCTAAAACACAAGGCCAAATCTACACTGGAGTTGTTTACCAAGATGCGGGTGAATGTTCCTGAGTGGCTGAGATTTGATTTAAATCTACTTGAAAAATCTATGGCAAGACCTGAAAATGGTTGTCTAGCAATGATCAACAACCAATTTGACAGAGCTTAAAGAATTTTGAAAATAATAATGGGCAGATGTTGCACCATTCAGCTATGGAAAGCTCTTAAAGTCTTACCCAGAAAGACTCACAGCTGTAATCGCTGCCAAAGGTGCTTCTACAAAGTATTGACTCAGAAGTGTTAATACTAAGGAAATTAGCTATTGCTGTATTTCATTTTCAATACATTTGCAAATATTTCTAAAAGCATGTTTTCACTTTGTCATTATGGAGTGTGTAGATTGGTGAGAAACACAACAAAGTGTGGTTTAAGTCAAGGAGTATGAGTACTTTCTGAAGGCACTGTAGATCTGGTAGCTGGCAGAGGGCCCATGTGTTTTAGTGAAAGGGCAGCGTGAGCATAATGTCTGCGTGAGTGGAGCATCAGGGACATGATCTCTTCTGGAGCAACTTTTTTATCAGAGGGTCAAAGTCAGGAACTAGGAGAGAGGGGTGGGTAGCAGAAGAGGACTGGCCTGGACGCAAGACCTGCTGGCCCTCACTGGAAATGCTATCTGGATATCATATTTGAAAGTCAAACACAGTGTGCCGTTAGCATTGCAAAGCCTAACTGGTCTGGAGGCAAGGCCCGGTGGCCCTCACTCGTGCTATCTGGATACAAGGTAATCTTTGTAAGACAAACAGTGTACACTACAGTTAGCATAGAGCAGGCACATTTAGCTTAGCCTAGCATATCTAAGCATGTCATAGCGTAGGAGAGCCCAGAGAGGCATATCAGCTAATTAGCACGTTAGCATGTAAGCGTAGCATAAATTACCACAGCATAATTACACACTTTACTCAGTAGATATTAGTCCTTGGTCTATTACATTATGAGTGGCCAAAGAGAAACCCCAAAGAGCTTACAAATTGCTAGATATACTGTATAGTGAGAGTTTAAATTGACCCTTTAGAATAATATCATTCTGTGTGCAGTTCCGCCACCTCAAATAATCTCATCATGACCTTTTGTGGTGTATGAAACCATTGCATTTCTTCAGATAGCATTGCATACTGTTGCAAAGCTTAGCAGCGCTCAGCACAGTGTAGCGGTGGGCTGGAAATAGAACTGCAGCAACTGCAGAACCATGTGAGGAAAAGCAGCACCCGGTGCCATATTTGTGTTTTGCTGTTCTTCAGATGATTAATAAGATGATGTTGCACTTCGCTAGGTAGGGACATGTACACAGAGGCAAGCTTTAACAGATGCTTCTCTCTCACTAAAAAAACTCCCCTTTCTGCAAGTTCACAGTTTGATTCACATCAGCTGCTCTCTCTCTCTCTCTCTCTCTCTCTCTCTCTCTCTCTCTCTCTCTCTCTCTCTCTCTCTCTCTCTCTCTCTCTCCTCTCTCTCTCTCTCTCTCTCTCTCTCTCTCTCACACACACACACACACACACACACACACACACACATAGGCCAACATAAACACACATACACATTACGCACATACCTTATTATTATCTATCCTGATGCCTAGTCACTTTACCCTGCTTTCATGTGCATATCTACCTCAAATACCTTATTATTATCTATCCTGATGCCTAGTCACTTTACCCTGCCTTTGTGTACATATCTACCTCAAGTACCTCATACCTGTGCACATTGATCTGGTACTGGCACACCCTGTATATAGCTCCACATTGATCTGGTACTGGTGCTCCCTGTATATAGCTCCACATTGATCTGGTACTGGTACTCCCTGTACAGTATATAGCTCCCTTCCTGTGTATTTATTTTATTCCTCTTGTTTTACTATTTTATTTTTATTTTTAAGCTCTGCATTGTTGGGAAGGGCTCGTAAGCAAGCATTTCACGGTAAAGTCTACAACAGTTGTATTCGGCGCGTGTGACAAATAACATTTGATTTGATTTGATGTTATCTCTCGTTATGAGAGAGCACCCCACATCTTAAAATATTCACCCCTGCTCTACAGTTTTCTCTTTTGCTTCTCCTCCCTTCAAGTTCTCATCTAACTTTTTGTCAGGAGAACAGTTTTTTATCATTGCTGTTTTTTCTCTCCATCTTGCAGGCTGATTTGTTTTCCCCTCCAGTTTGATAGCAAGTATTATCTGGGTCAGTCATGAGTGCCAGTGCTCCCCAGCTAGCTTCCTCCAAAACAAAGGGGGATACGGATGCTATTCTTAGACACTCTGCGGTGCAGGGGTTGATCTCCTTTTATTGCGCTAGGTGACATGAATATTGCAGAACCGCAAGACTCCCTATGAGGGAATGAATTAGCACTGTTTTCCACTTGAAAGTGCCTGTCAGTCTTTGTTACGTATATCAAGGCAGACATCTTCCTATCTTTTTATTTGATTGTTTTACCTCAGCATTACAAAAGGAATGAGTCATCTTTTATAATATATAATTTTCCCCCGGCTCCCAGAGTTCTATACAGTAGGTTTTGGATGGCTTCTTTATGACATTCCCCTAGGGTTTATGGGATTGAAGCGCACTGAAGGAAGATTATTGACTGGTTGTTTTATGTTATTCCCTTAAACCCTGGAAAGTGAATGCAGAAGGTGAGCTCTGTAGGGAAGGTAAGTACTGCCTCCTTTATGGAGGATTAGCACGTGTCCCTGTTGCCTCCTTCTTAAAATGCATTGGCGAACATCTGAAGGGGAGGGCTCTCAGACCTTCTCCTCCAATACAGTTGAGAAGGAGGCGAGGAGATAAGATGCAAGGAATCACGGAAAGACTAATTGGAGATGGAGAAAATCACATCGAAGATGACGTTATACTGTACATAATTGAGTAGACACACTCCGTGAACTACGGTTCCTTATTTGGTCACAGTGTTGTTATGACATTGGCCTGGGGGGGAGGTTTATGACCCCCATTAATACCTTTCCCATTTTTCCTCTCTCTACTCTACTGATGTGACTATTGAAAATCCCTTTGTTAACATGGAGAGTCTGGTGACATCAAAAGATGGGAAACGGAACCATATTTCGGTAATCCAACCAGTTGAAAATATGCGTTGGGACTTAATGAATATGATGTCAGTTCAGTTGGCGTCTGAGACATGATTACTGATGATAGGACGACATAAACTGTATCTTGGAAAGTCTACACATTATAGTTATCAGATTCACATGGAATTGGTGTGAAATTTAAATGTTTAAATATGAAACTATTTGTGAAAAGATTAAATGTAATTTAGCTTCTTAATGAGAGAATGGTTTGTCAGAAGAACACCACTCTGCTCACTCAGAGGCCCCGCCCAAGTGAACAGACATGGGTTGTAAAACTATGAAACACAGCTCTCTCTCCCAATCCTATATAAGCCTCTCCCAATCCTATATAAACCCCTTGACGAAAATGTAACTTTCTGTTCCGAAGACGTAGGGCGACGGTCCTACGTTAAAAGGGCTCAGATAACCTTACGAAATCAGCATCGAATTTCAACGTGAAGATGACGGTCAACACGCCGAAAGGATGAATTTCGACTATACCAGCCAGAATATAGCATGAGCTTAAAAGTATGGCAACTTGGTATGAACTTTGAACTCTTATTCACTCCAGAAGTGATACCTCCTAGCCGTTGAGTTAGCAGCAGTCGCTGTAAACGTGGGCTAGGCGAGGGCGGACAGAGTATCCATTCTAACACGCTCCAGTGCACCACTAGATAGTCTTCAGAGGACCAGAGATCCATACTGGACAACCCGGCCTACCATCTACGACCAATCTACCGAAGCGCAGCTCAGAGTAAATATTTATTGCATTTTCCTTTTTCAAATGGGCGGTTATTTAGAATGCATAAGATTCTGTATTTACGATAGCATAGCTTCTCCCTTTGTTACTCAGTCTTCCCGCTCTTTCACTCAAACCCAACCCCGTCTCTTTGTGTAACCAGCCGTCGTGTCTGTTCCGTCCACCAGGAACGTTTTCTTTATGACATAATTTGTAATCAATGTATGATCCATTCTGTGTGGATGTAATTCTGTGTAATTATTTAGGTATTTAGTAAATAAATAATTAAACCAAATGTTGTATTGCTGATTCAACTTGTTAGCCAGGGTTCGTGAAGATAACCAAGAATTTACAACTTTCAGATGAGACTGAAATAAGGTGACGATTAAATATCGACTGCTATTGATGTAAAAGATTACTAGGTCTTTAAGAGTTTATTCGGAGGATAACAGCTCTATAAACATTATTTCGTGGTGCCCTGACTTTCTAGTTAATTACATTCACCTGATTAGCTTAATCAGGTAATATGAATTACAGAGAAATTATTTTATAGAATAGCATGTCATATCACTTAATCCGGCATAGCCAAAGACACGACAGTGCTATAAGTGTTAAATGGTGCTTTGGAGTAGGCATACAGATGAATGAGTGTTTTAACTGACTTGTAATCGTTTAATCAAAATTAACACTCTTAAATTAAATTAAACCAAGGGAATATATAAACAAATCCCTCATTTCCAGCAATCCAGCACTTGATTGGTCAAGATTACGCTACTTATTTCAGTTGTAAAGAGTAAACAGTATCAGAAGATAACTACAGTTAGCTCAGGGATCCAGGGAGTATGTGGAATATGATTGGATGAGACAAAACAAACTCAAGGTGAAAGATCCCCTGAGAGTATCCACACTTCAAGTTTTGCAGTCTGCACCTGTAACGGTAGGCCTATTTATAAAACTCTTCTCTCTCCCTCCATCCCGCTAACATCACCTTTACCCAAGGGTGAGGCCGTCCGATTGATTGTGCTTATCTACAAAGCTTGTTTTATTTCTATCCATGGCCTCCTCCCTTATTGCCTGATTGCTTCGCCTCACTTGATGGGTTTTGTGTACCATCAATATTTTAGTCAGAGATTAATTTCACTGTAGAATTTAAGTGTTGGAAAAGCTCTCACCAATCAGATAACATTTATAAAGACATACTTGACCCTGAGTGGGGGGAGAGAAAGGGAGTATTATCGAGCCCCCACAGCTCATCAAATTCACCTCAGACTTTTTCAACCTAATAGGATTCTCATCCTCCAATTGACGGTGGAGATGCACGACCGCACCTCGACCATTAACTCATTACCAGCGCATTTTCAGCCGCGGCGCCGGTATCGAGCTGTCCTGATAGTTCACGTTTCACTTTCTTATTTATATATCTAGAAACATTAAGCTCATTTTCAACCAACGTACAGTCAACATCACAATGCTAATCCCTGGCTAATACCGCCCAGTCAACCACATTAATAAACCATAATGTGTTTAAGGTGACCTCCCCTGGGAAGATTCACCACACGTATAGTCCTGCGCCAAGCCCCTGATATCCAAGGAAAGAGACTCCCTTTCTTGTTTTATTACTTTTACATCAACAGTATTCATGAACTAACAACATTTTTCCCACTCAATATTGATTATAATACAATGCAATAATATGCAATGTTCTAGTTCTCGTGACTTTGTTCCTAATAAAAATAAATAAAACATTTACTTGTTTCCTATTTATTCAATGGTTGGATTAACACAGAAACAGACGCTTTCCATTTTTCCTACTAATGTCAAAATATGGCTTGTAAATGACTGTCTTCTACCAACAACCATCACAAGGTCCATTAGCGGAAGCACACATTGGCTTTTGAAATGTAGATTTCCCTCAATTAAGGCTTTATTTGTCAACCTTGAGCGGAATGAATCGTATTTCAAAAGAGCTCACAGCACAGATCGCTCCATACAGCAAATAAAAGCTCCATTACCACGACTGCATCATTTGTTATCATAACAAAGTGTTCGTGTCATGCTTAACCCGACTAAATGGCCCGGGCCGCAGGCTAAGGGATATTGACTGCTCAGCCATCTATTAATCATCGGCCCTGCCTTATCGAACGCTTTGTTCAAGGTGAATTGTCCATATTTGCATCTGCCGCCCAATACTAGCTCTCTATCCATCTTGGGGTAGATGATTGAAAAGCTGTGCAGTAAATTGAAGGCTAAGATGGAGGCTAAGGCAGGGCTACTATCCATGGGTTGTGATTGAGAGGATGCACCACCGTTACAGAGTGTACTGTGCCGTTATTGTAAATATTGATTCACGATGCTGATTTAACTATATATATGCTCTTTCTTATATAACGATTTGAGCGATCCTGAACACCCACCAGGCCACTGAGTTTAGGAGTGGACTGACTTTAGAAGTGGATAGAGAATAGAGAAGGACAATCAACAAACAAATAATGCAGGACAGAACTCTGTCCTTGTTAAACATATTGTTCTCTATTTTATATAAAGGGAAAGATACAGTTACATGGGCAACCTTCAAATCCAGTATTGTACTGGAGTATCAAATACACACACACACACACTCACACACTCACACTCACACACAACATGCCATACTGTACCTCTGAATGTATCATTTGGCGTATATATGACCACCGTATAAGTGACAAAACAAAATCAGCTTTGGTCTTTATTGTGTGGCGGTGGCACAATCCCAACGCCAGCGTGACACACTTGACAAGGTCAGATATCTCTAGGCTGCAAATCAATACCCAATTGAACCCATCGAAACACTAACGTCCTGTAAATTGATGGGGGCGACCGAAGCAACAAGTCCCAGGCCTGAGCCCTAACAGTTTAATTAATCAATGGTATCACGGAGGGGTAGTGTTCATTTCCTCCCCCCTAGGCTGAATAGTTCTGTACAGGAAGTGGGTAGAGTGCTCAGCCTATCCCGACTCCAGCACCACCACTCCGCAGTTCATAGTGAGGTCAGAGGTGATGGTTTCACACTATGGGCTCCAATACCTCTGTCAATTGTGACTGTGTCCGTGGTTATTGATTGGTTCCATACACGGGCAGTTTGGTACGATGGGTGGCTGATGACATCCGGTCCGATCAATAGCTTTGATATTGGCAAATCATTTCCAATATTGTGTTAATTAGAGAATGTAGATATAACAGGGATAAATCACATCTGAAAAGCCTATATCTGCAGATGATGAAATATCAAACCGTTATGAATGTAGCTACTGTTCCCTGAAGGAAGGAACAAGGTCTAACATACTGTGGGTAGTCAATGACCAATCCTGTTCAGCTGAAGCATACTGAAATTCCGCCCAACGGGCCAATGGATGCCAAGCCTACCCTCGGAAGCCACGCCTTCCTGCTTATAATAAATGGGCTCGCATCCATTTGCTCAATTCAGTTCCACTCTTCAGCAAGCCCAGCGTTATACCTTGTTCCCTCCTTCAGGGAACAATAGTTATATTCATAACTGTATGCTCCCTTTTAGTCAGTATAACATACTACAGGGACATACAATCACACCCCAACCCAGCTCAGAGGATTCCAAACTAGGAGCCCACAGTAGCCCAAGCACACACAGGTTCGACCGGCTCCAAAAATGGGTTACAGTAGTCAAAGTTTTCCCTAACACCGACCCAAGAAGCCTGAACTGTCAGAGCCCCATATAGGGAACCAGAACCTGCTGCAAATTGGCTATGCGCACTGACACGCTGCCACTGCAGCCCAAGTCCGTAGACCCCACGATTGCAAGAATGATACTTACCTTGCGACCCTGAAATGTCGTACAAGGAACCGCAAGTCCAAAACAACAGAACACCTGTTGGTAAACCAACAGGGAACTGTGGCAGGGAACTGTGGTAACCCTGATAAATGCGCGCAGCCGCACATCAAGGCACCTAAAGCTCAAACCCACAGGGAAACTGTGGTAACCCAGACCAAATGCTGCCTAAAATTGACCACGGCAGCCCAAGTCCCTACACCCGAGACCTGAGGAGACTGGAATACCAGAACTCACACAAGGAACCACAAATTAAAAACAACAGGGCACCTGCTGTGACTTGCGCATTTGCTCGCCGCCTCATCAACGAACCATGGCAGCCCAATTCGCTTAGAAGCACCCTAGCCTGAGCTGGATTAGCGAAATAGACAAAAAGCTGGTCACAAATGCGGATATCCTTGGCCAATCCATATACGGGCATAAAGCGCGCACCGGACACAGGCTATGCAACCTCCATTGTTGACTGGAAGCAAACAGAGGTGAGAAAGGGAACAGCTCGTTAGCCAGGGACCTGTAAGACATAGGCATGACCTTGGGAGCAAAAGCTGAATTAGGACGTAACATCACTTTGGAGTCGCCAGGTACAAACTCCAAACAGGAAGGGTGTACTGACAACGCGTGCAAATCCCCAACGCACTTGGCCGACGCCAAGGCCCTGAGCAGGGCAGTATTGTAAGAAAGGGCCTTCAGGTGGTTCAAACTCCAGTGGTTCAAACGGAAGCTCACGCAGAGCGTCCAGGACGAAAGCTGGGTCCCAGGTCGATGCCATAGGCTTAGACACTGGTCTGAGCTGACACGCCTTTCAGGAAGTGCCCCTCCAGAGGATGAGAACCCGGGGTAGAGCCATCAATCCCTACAAGACAGTTGGCTGCCATATAAACCTTCAATGTAGAAAAAGAAAGGCCCTGCTCAAAAAGCTCTTGCAAGAACATCAAATTGTCCACCAAAGGGCTCTGAAAAAGGAGAAACTCCTTTAACGTGACACGAACCCTCAAACACACGCCACTTAAATGTATACAACTCTCTCAGCGCACGCATCGACTGTACAGTCATAATCGTGTTTGAGGGTAAACCCCTGGCCATCAAATTCAATCTTTCAGGGGCCAAACGCTTAGATCCCATATCAGCGGTCGTGGGTGCCAAAATCTCCCACCTTGAAGTGCTTCTTTAAAAACAAACAAGTCCAGGATGGGACGCATCCAACTAAGAAGTGCCAGCTGTACCAACCACTCTGTACTTCTGACACGGAGACCACCCGAACAACCTACTTTTGAAGGAGGCGCTAGGACCTCGGGGACCATTGACGTAATGACTCCACGAAAAGGAGGAGGACGCACAGCGAGCTGCAGACCATACCCCTCATCACCCACGGTGAAACTGCAAATGCCCCCCACTGGATGGAGCACGCTGTCAGTCTCCCATACATCATGTCCTGAAGGGGCAGAGCACCACTCTGGGATAATTATTATGTTTTGTCATGCGTGTTTTCATATCCACCACTCATGACAACTGTGTGTCTGAACGTGGGGAAGGAACTGTGTATTCTGATACCAGGTGAAACTGGCTCATCCAAATAAATCCGCCTGTCCCTCTCAGGAATCCCGAGAACCGGTGCTGATCATTTGGAAGCACCGTGCTAGGATTATACCCCTTGTTAGCCTCTAGAGCTGTGTAACTCGCCACTCATTGGCAAAATCTTTAAACAGGGGTAAGCGAGGCGTCACCGCCGCAGGTGACGCCCACCAGTTGCGGGGGAGAAAACGCCATTAAATGTACATTCACCACCAATGGTTAACTCTCCCCCACAGAATCCATAGCCGGGGCTTCAGGCCGCCCCCGGGCTGATGTCATCAGACTCACACTCTGAAAACCCTCCAGAGCCAATCAGGGATAGTATATCATCCCCGGAATACGGACTCTGAACACCGCAAGAGAAACAGGAATGAGCCTCACTCGGCTGGGATGACACCCCTATCAGCTCTGACCACCAGTCTTCCTCACAAAGTTACTCCCAATGGAAGTTGAACCCAGCCGGAGACAATGGTCACACAAACTGGTCCGAGCCAAGGCCTCCTGAGCGTCTTTCCACCCCAGGCAACAGGACAGCATTCGTGAGTATATTTCATTTCCATTGAGAAACCACATGCCCTAGGACATGTCGGAGATTCAAACTTGGCTTTTTTAACTTACTCTTACCACTGGCCATCTCTCTCCCCACTAACAGACAGCTAAATCGGAGCCGAATATCGTAGCCTTCGTGAGCTTGAAAAGTTTGTAAATTGCATGACACGTTCTTCCTTCAGGCAAGCTGAAGCTGAGTGAGAAATTGAAGAAATGGATGCGAGCCCCATTATAGAGCGTTGCCAGTTGACGCACGACACCTCCTGGCGGCCATGTTGGAAGACCACTGCATCAATTATTTTGACAACAACAGCTGAGTGGCAACCCCAAGCTTCATGATAACAGTGTTTAAAAGTAGTTGATTCATCGCCACGGTCAATTTCTGTGCAGTATTTGGCTTCTCTAAAAAGGCAGGAAAGAAAACGGGGAAAAAATATTTTTACAGATTACCTGCAATCTTGAAACACGATGGAGATAAGACTCAAGAACTGTCAGAAAGCAAATAAATATTTTTGCACATCAAGACCTGAACCCAGACAGCTATCAGTACATGGTATGTTCCGGTCAATTTATCACTGGAAAGTCCATTTTGAGTTTAGTTGAGCTGTTACGTTAACCAGGTGCAACTAGACTAAGTTTGCCAACATTAGCTAGCAAGATAGCTTCTAGTCTAGGTATTAGCATGTGTCATGTGCATTTCAAGTTTTTTCACCCCCAAAAATGTCCTTTATAGCAAATGATTGAATGCATCTATTATCACATTTGCAGACTAATGTAAGACTACTATTACTAATGTGATGAGTAGATTGGATAGTCACTCTCCATCAACTCTATTGAAATTGCATCCAAAATAGATAATCCTGTTCTAGACTGATATATAGGCCTATATATAGATGTCCTAGCCTAACTCTTTCAGGTAATACATTCAATGCAGTATTAGCCTTAGATAATTAATGATGTCAGAAAGACACACACACCTGTGCTCCGCTGGACTCTCTCCTTAAAAAAGTCTCCTTAGCTCTTGGAGTCCCATGCAGGAAAAGCTACACTATAATATCTTGCTAGACATGATGTTTTTTGTCATTTCTTATACCAATAGACACTTCGAAAAGGGATGCAAGCTTTTGTTTGCTGAATGTTAAATACAGCAACCAATAGAACTCACAGGTAGTTTGAAATAAGAGTGAATGCACATTGGCTGTAGGTTATAGCAGTTATTTATTCAGAACCATAACCATTACATCATTGTGAAGAGAAGTGAAAGCATTCTGCATCTAATTCTAGTCCTATATTACTCAACAATGTCATTGGAATGATGAAGATAAGGACAACTAAATGTATTTAATTTAACTGTTGATAGCAAAGAAGGAACGAAGCAACAATAGAGAGAGAAAGAGGAAGTACAGTAAGCTAATAACATTGGAGGAAATATTATGAAAAGTATATATGCGCCCTCCCACTAATTATACAAATAGGCCCTATTATATTTCTAAATTACACTGAACAAAAATATAAACGGAACATGCAACAATTTCAAAGATTTTACTGAGTTACAGTTCATATAACGAAATAAGTCAATAGTAATTAATTAATTAGGCCCTAATATATGGATTTCATATGACTGGGATTACAGATATGCAGTGCAACACATCTGCTTCGCATAGAGTTGATCAGGCTGTTGATTGTGGCCTTTGGAATGTTGTCCCACTCCTCTTCAATGGCTGTGTGAAGTTTATGGATATTGGGGGGAACTGGAACACGCTGTTTTTCATGTTGATCCAGAGCGTCCCAAACATGCTCAATGGGTGACATGTCTGGTGAAAATGCAGGCCATGGAAGAACTGGGACATTTTCAGCTTCCAGGAATTGTGTTACAGATCCTTGTGACATGGGGCCGTGCATTATCATGCTGAAGCGGATAAATGGCACGACAATGGGCCTCAGGATCTTGTCACAGTATCTCTGTGCATTCAAATTGCCATCGATAAAATGCAATTGTGTTCGTTGTCCGAAGTTTATGCCTATATTAAGCAAACCAAACGGCACCATTTAATTTTTTTATTTACAGATAGCCAGGGGCACAATCCAACACTCAAACATATTTTACAAATGAAAAAGCATGTGTGTTTAGTGAGTCCACCAGATCAGAGGCAGTAGGGATGACCAGGGATGTTCTCTTGATAAGTGCGTGAATTGGACCATTTTCCTGTCCTGCTAAGCATTGAAAATGTAACTAGTATTTTTGGGTGTCAGGGAAAATGTATAGAGTAAAAAGTACAACATTTTCTTGAGGAATGTAGTGAAGTAAAGTACAGATACCCCAAAAACAACTTAAGTAGTACTTTAAAGTATTTTGAGAATATAGGGGGTGCTGTTTCGACTTAGTGAAAATTGGTCTCCAAATTAAACTGCCTCGTACTCAATTCTTGCTCGTACAATATGCATATTATTATTACTATTGGATAGAAAACAATCTCTAGTTTCTAAAACCGTTTGAATTATGTCTGTGGGTGAACCAGAACTCTTTCTGCAACGAAATCCATGACAGGAACTGCGAAGGTCTGAAAATGAGGCTCTGTTCTCAGATCAGTTTAAAGCTCTGTATGTATCCTATGGGTCGACATGAACTGCACCCGCCTTCCCCTGGATGTCAGTAACCAATGAGAAGTGGAATGGAGTTCCTACGTAGTTCTCAGAGTTTATAAAAGGCCAAGGAACGAGGGGAGCTCTCTTTTCGACGTTCGTCATTGCGCAAAGCAGGACCTCAGGATGGCATTTTGAAACGCTCAGTTATCGACCTTAGATATATCCGTCTGTAATTTAATTCGATATAGGTGTTAGAAACATCATAACGAAGTTATTTTAAACCGAGTTATATCAGTTTATGCGAGTATATTGCTATTTTCGGAATTTCCTTAGTATTGCGTTTGGAGGATTTGGGCATGTTGTGGCCACATAGCTATTCTTAGCTGCTAATTCCGAAGTTGAAGACGACGTTTTACAACCAAGCAACGATTCTTTTGGACAAGGGACCACTTGCACAAGATTCTGATGGAAGCTCGTCCAAAAGTAAGAGCTATTTATGATGTTATTCCGTATTTATGTGGAAAAATGTAAACGGATTTGTCCGCCATTATTGCGGCACTAGTCTGGCTGTAACGCACACTGTATGTCTAGTAACGTTAATTTTAAAAATCTAACTCAGCGGTTGCATTAATAACTAATGCATCTTTCATTTGATGTCCAACCTGTATTTTTTAGTCAAGTTTACGATTATTTATTGATTAGATTAGGTGCCTTTCCAAGATGGCGCCGGCCAGAATGCATGACCTGTTGCCACTGATCACATTGTATAACCACGATTTGTGCTGCTAAATATGCACATTTTCGAACAAAACCTATATGGATTGTGTAATATGATGTTACAGGACTGTCATCTGAAGAATTCTGAGAAGGTTAGTGAAAAATAAATTTATTTTGGTGGTGAATACGTTATCGCTATGTTTGGCTGGAATCAATGCTGTTGTCTGGTTTGCTATTGTGGTAAGCTAATATAACGATATATTGTGTTTTCGCTGTAAAACACTTAGAAAATCTGAAATATTGTCTTGATTCACAAGATCTGTGTCTTTCAATTGCTGTACGCTGTGTATTTTTAAGAAATGTTTTATGATGAGTAATTAGCTAATACACGATGGTCTCTGTAGTTATTCTAGTCATTTTAGTGAGAGTTGTGATGGGGGCTGCAATTGTAAACTATGATTTATACCTGAAATATGCACATTTTTCTAACAAAACCTATGCTATACAATAAATATGTTATCAGACTGTCATCTGATGAGGTTGTTTCTTGGTTAGTGGCTATTTATATCTTTATTTGGTCGAATTTGTGATAGCTACTGATGCAGTAAGAAAATGGTGGAGTATGGGAGTGGTGTCTTTTGCTAACGTGGTTAGCTAATAGATTTACATATTTTGTCTTCCCTGTAAAACATTTTAAAAATCAGAAATTATGGCTTTATTCACAAGATGTGTATCTTTCATTTGGTGTCTTGGACTTGTGATTTCATGAACATTTTATTATATGATATCCCTGTGGCTTTAGGCTAGGCTATGCTAGTCAGCTTTTGTGATGGGGGGGATCCCGGATCCGGGTTTGGGAGGTGTTAGAGGTACGTTACACCCCTGGCCTATATCATATATGTTTTGGATAATGGCACAATCATTTGGGCTTCTTGGGCTTGGGCTCATTAAATGTCTTCAATGTAGGGCTCATAAAATGTATTTAATGTAGGGCTCATTAAATGTCTTCAATGTAGGGCTCATAAAATGTATTTAATGTAGGGCTCATTAGGCTCAGGTAGCATCAGGCTTGAATTTTCCATCAAAGCTCTCAACAAATCCAGACATAAGCCTATTTATATGCTTTATAAGCTTTGAATGACACTTCCGGATTTGGCAGGAAATACTCGGTTACACGGGAGAAAAGTGATTTATTCTCGGATGGAACATTTGTAAAATACCAGGA
Source organism: Salvelinus namaycush (assembly GCF_016432855.1). NCBI lineage: Eukaryota > Metazoa > Chordata > Actinopteri > Salmoniformes > Salmonidae > Salvelinus > Salvelinus namaycush. The sequence continues at coordinate 44,237,045 of NC_052312.1, forward strand.
AAATATTCAACTCTACCTGGGATATATCTCAATAGTCATTTGTGGCCTCCTTTCCTTGTGCCCTTACACCTTCCTCTATTATGAAAACACAAGCAAGAACTGCTTGGTGAAAGCAATATGGGGGATGCCTACCAAGTTTGCTCTCATCTGTTCACTTGTCTTAGGTTAGTGACGATGGATGGAAGAGAGGAAGCCATTTTAGATCATTGAGATGCATCACTAGTAAGGGGACCTCTACATTTTATCTACATTGTCTCTCCATCTCTAAATTACTTGCATTATTCTTCATGTACTCTCCACAGGCCATGTACTCTCCCCCTTGCTCCCTCTCTCTTCCCACTATCTATCCCGCTGGCGGGAACAACTAGGACTTATATTGGGAATGATTGGAATGGCTGGTTCTGTCCATCTGGGGCTTAAATCACAGCTGTGTTTCTGTCATTCTCCGATGGTGAGGACCCCGCTAACGCACGCCACGCATGACAGATAGGCTCATATCTCTCATGTAGCTGTGCGACCTCTCATAACTGATTATACCATTTCGCAAGGCAAACGGTCATCTAATGGCGGTGGTACGAGTGCACGTCGTACATTAGGCAGGCATTAAAGACCAAACACGCCTCCGTTGCAGTGATTTAGACCACTGATAAATTGTGGTATAGGGGGATTGTGTTTGGAGGAATAGTGAACGATGATGACTTTGTTTATTTATATCATTACATCATTAGCAACTTAACATAGCGCCGCTCCCCCCGCCTCCATCTTAGTTCATTTATTCAAAAAACAAGGTGCATTGTGAGTAATTAACCTGCGAGTTTGTTCTCCCATCTGATCTAAATAGGTCATCAAAGGCGGATGGAGGAGATGTGCGCTGTGTACACAGTAAACGTACTTAGAATTAATAACTTGGTTAATGTTTACAGTATACTAAATTACATCCCTATGGTATTCCACCTAACCATACACAAACAAGCCTTATCACATTACTCCCCCTACATCTACTACACATGTCCATGTAGCTGTACCAGTGGAGGCTGCTGAGGGGAGGACGGCTCATAATAATGACTTGAACGGAGCAAATGGAATGGCATCAAACCATGTGTTTGATGTATTTGATACCATTCCACTGATTCCACTCCAGCCATTACCACGAGCCCGTCCTCCCCAATTAAGGTGCCACCAACCTCCTGTGGCTGTAGAAAATGTAGAATTAGTAGTTTGTACTTAGTTAAACTAAGTAGTTATTAAGACTTTTATCTAGCTTCATTTTTTATGTTGTCCCTTAAACTCTACAAATGCTATAGATGTATTTACTGTACCATAGCGATTAGAGGGCCGCTCCCTCCCTAATAAGCGCTAAAATGCTGCTGTTTCTCCTCCAGCTACAGTCAGTTATACTAATGGGAACGGCTTTGGAATCTCGCATTTGGCAGGAGGGAGCCGACGCTGCTTCTGTGTCCTCTGCTCTCCTCCCAAATTCCTGTTGATGGATCTGTTCATTTAACATTAGCCCAGAGCGAGGCGAGGATAAGCAGCGGCCTCTAAAAATACTGCTTTTGTGATATTGGCGCCGAAAAAACAGATGGGTGAAATTGCATTCAAAATGGAGTCCATTCATCTACTCTCCATACTATACACTATGGAGAGCTATGGAGACCATACTATACACTATGGAGAGCTATGGAGACCATACTATACACTACTGGCCCGTGGTGCACGTGAGCCACGCCAATACTAACGAACGTATACCGCTTTCCTTCCCTCCCCTGCACCTGAAATATTGATATTCATGTGGAAATGCTACCCTTTATAAACATAATAGCATAAACAAATTGGGAATTTGATTCGGGGCCAAGGAAACAGTGGCGAGAGGAGCTTTTGGCAAGCTCACGAGTCAACATCTGCGCATCTCAGCGAAGCATGATGAATTCTTTACTCTGTGTCAATCAGAGTGCATTTGCAGAGTGAGAGGACCATGCAGTGATAAATCTAAAAACTGGGTTGTCATAGAAACAGTGTGAGGTGCCCGTGCCATGTAAAGTTTTAATTGTCATAAAAAGAAGCCCTCTGGAATCAAATGTCAACAATTAACTGGCCTGAGCCGGGTGCTGATAAAACGAAGGGCTTTTGAGTTTCCCATTAATCAAGCTTGTATCATGGGGAAAGAACAAGAATATGCCACTGTTGAAGGGACTTATTTTCCACCCCAGAATAATGATTTGCATTTATATAGCTCCTTTTTCTCTAACTGATAGTGCTTTGCATTGCATGAGGGGAATTCACAGCAATTCCTCTCTTGTCATTTTGCTCCAGAATACTCACAATACACATTATCTCAAAGAGGAGGTTAGGGGAAAGATCACTGTCATTTATAAATAACATTCTCCAAACCCAGTACCACAGTCAAGGATTATACGACTGCAAAACGGTCTAGCATCTCTCCTCTAATTCTGTATGCTTTCTTATGGAGATATTATTCAGTTCTCTACTCCCGTCTTCGCCCCGCTCCTCTAAGTGAGACGAAAAGGAGTGAGATGTGGTCACTCACTCATGTCTAAGAAGACCTTGGAGGAACCAGGGCTCCCGGTGGGACTGACAGAGCAGCCTTGATAGATAGGTTACGCTGGCAGGCCCAGACGAACCAAGACACCATGACGGCACTAAACCAGGTACACTAAAGGAACCATATAACATAGAGTTAAGAGTTATTAGAGTTATATGTTCAAATGTATTCCGTCAGGGCCATTCGCTAATGCATTATCACTAGTATCGCTACAATAGATAATGGTGTTGATGTAGGCCTATAATCAGGTCTAGGTGGATTGTGGAGAAGAAAATAGGGAATAGGGGGAAAAAAACATTGAGGAATCCTAAACCAACCCCCAGCTCCTACCCTGGGGTACCTGTGTAGATCTGAGAGGATTGGAACAGGTATGAGTAATATGATAATGGGCCCATTTTGGTTAAGGGCCGAGGAGGAAAAGAGAAGGGGTCCATTTGGGAGAAAATGTGTATTTTGGTCAAAACAACTACCTATGGAAATGGAATTGAAATCATGTGACATAAAACCTTAATTAATTGGAAAGAGAATTGAAATTATGTGACATAGAAACTTTTATTTGTTTTCAAAAGACAATACTCTCCGTGCGTTAGATCCAACACAATGTGACACAAATGACATAGTAGACACACCGCCCTGAAGCTTTTTCTGTCCCCCACCCACCGTTCGTTCTCACATAAGATCATTCATTCATTTCGGTGACCGTCAAACCGGCTGCGACAGACATAATTCCAACAGCCGGGCGTCAAAGTGAAGGACGAATTGCAGGGGTACATTTTGATTCATACACCCCACAGCGGTCCCACGGCAACGGAGCCTCTCAGCGTCACACACCATACCGTCCGTATAACCCCCAGTGTCTTCATCTGTGTAATGAACTGGAGGGGTGTACTCTACTCTTTCGATCTCTCCATATTTGTCTGTCCCATGTGTTGGGTAAAGCAAGAAAGAAAAAATGTGTTAATTAGGCTGAATTGAGTTTGTTCATTATAATCCCGGCGACTGCTAGCGTTGCTTGTCATCCGTCAGACCAATGAACTGTGCGAAAGTATTAATTGCAATCGCTTAGTTATACATCTTAATTAACTTCCAAAAACAGTCCTTTTCCAAATTTATAGCCGGATGCGTTTTTTGTGAAATGTTTTCCAATTAAACGTTTGAGACGCTGAATCAAAAGCGATACATAAAACAGCAGGGGAAGGCTGGTATTCTCCGAGATTAAAGTGAAATAATAATAATTGCAAAAACATAATTTCGTGAACACAATGGTTAAAACAGACTAAATCTTGAATGCCTTGAAAACTAGTGATGAAGAAACAACACATAGTAAACAGACATACAGAGGAGAATTCAGTGGGAAACTGTTTTCATTTCCTGTCTTCTCTAACCTCTTTCACCATCTAACCAACATATCAGCCAACACATAATACATATCCGAAATCCTCAATATGTTTCATAATCGAACACCAAAAATGTTGATATGTTCACCAGGAGTCATGACACACCCTTTTGAGTACACTAAGTCAAAACCCTATTTTTAGTTCACATTTGGTAGACTGGGTACAGCAGGTTAGATAAACTGGGACACCATTATTATAGTCCTAATTGTACCCCAATGATAATTCAATTGCATTTGTGTGATTAGGAAACATCTGATGATTTTAGAAATGTATCATGTATTGGGCTAATATGTTGGATAGATGTCTAAAGAGGTTACGTTTTCTGAATTCACTCAAACAACAGTATTAATAACAGTACTAATAACAGTATTAATAACAGTGTTAATAACAGTACTAATAACAGTATTAATAGCAGTATTAATAACAGTATTAATAGCAGTATTAACAGTACTAATAACAGTATTAATAACAGTGTTAATAACAGTACTAATAACAGTATTAATAGCAGTATTAATAACAGTATTAATAGCAGTATTAACAGTACTAATAACAGTATTAATAGCAGTGCTAATAACAGTACTATAACAGTATTAATAACGGTATTAATAACAGTACTAACACCAGTACTAATAACAGTATTAATAACAGTACTACAAGGACACATTTACAGTACTACAAGAACCAGAGCCCTACCTAACCTAAGTACAGGGGGTACCTAATGTTAACTGGATCTCTTTCCTCCATTGGACAAGTCTACGAGACTGTCTGAATTGAGCTGCTCCATGTTGTCCTAATTTAGCTAGCTACTGTATGGTTGGTAAAGCAGGACAACTGCAAAATAGACAGAATTACAAAATGGAAACATGGAAACTTGTTTTGATGTATTTTGATGCACCAGTACAACGTATACACATTTATATCACAATTTGACACAGTGCATTAGTTATGACAGTTTTATAACCTTAACATCAAAACAGAAAAAAATCTGTCACTGATCTTACTATGTGCTTTGCAGGGTGAGCTTCCTGTTTGAAGCTAGCTCTGCCCCCACGAATGATGTCACACCAAGAAAGTGATGTGAATTTGATCATGTGGTTTCTCTGCAGGGACTTAGTAACAATAGTCTTTATTTTCTCTTGTCAGACCAAAAAATAAATGCATCAGGATTTATCAGACATTTTTCTGTTGTCCTCTGTTATGTGAGTGATCAGTTGTGGCTTTGAGGCTGACCAATAACAAAAATACCTTTTTGCCTGTTTATGGTCACCTGTGGGTTCTTCACCAACATAACCACAAAGGCTCCAGCAGCTGGTCAAAGACGCTGTAGAACCACAGCAGGTGCTATAAATGAGTATCTCTATCAAAGCACCAGTTCAACATCTTCATCACCGTGTGTAGGTCTATGCATGTGAAAACAGATGATGATGATGACAGAGTATAATGCTATGTTTAGGATCATGATGTATTTCCCTCAGCCCAGAGCCCTCAATGATCAGCAGAAAGCTGCAAGAGGAGCCAATTAAACGTGCATAGTCAAGTGTGCCAAAACGTGCGCCATGTGCTTTTTGATGTCATCATCACTCTGAGGATGTGTAATACTTTATAAATAAAGGCTTTCTATCATCCTCAAGCTAAGAGCTTAGTTTCATATATTCCATTTGAAGACTATTTTATCCAAGGTGACTTACATTAGAGAGAGTACATTTTTTTGTGCGTGTCCCCTGCTTAATTTGAACCCACAACCCTGGTATTGCTAGTGCCACGCTCTTACAAATTGACTCACACAGGATGTTATCACTTCCTTATTTAAACCTTCGTTAAGCCATGTCTCTTTAAGAACCAATTATGCTCTACAATAACGACCTGGTTGAAGTTCTCCGGCATTATGAACTGACACGAATAGATCCTTTACCCAAAGAGCACCTTCAGATTCTGTTGTCACAGTCTAAACACCCATACAGCTCTCCTCTCCTCTGTCTGTGTTTTCAGAAATGACTGAGGACTTTTGACCATGAAGTTTTAGTACTCCGACACCTCGCAGACGAATGAGAGATGGCAACGGGCGAGGAACACGGTGATGCGAGGAAGCCAAATTGTTTTGGATGCGGAGTGAGATCAAAACGAGAGCGAGACGGAGGGCAATATTAACGAGTCCTGACACTCAGACAGCAGAGGAGGGACCGGGAATTTTTAGAGGGTGTGAGATGGGGGCACAACCAGAATTACACCACTCAAATACTGAAGAGATGTCACCCTGTGAGTGGTTTGGCCTGCAAAGAGTGGCTTTGGCCTGAATAGGAGATATGGTATGACTTCTTATCTTGCCCTACTTAGTTGCCAAATTGTGTCGGATAGGTTAACGTCGATTTGTCTACTTGTTTGAGTATTTTTAAGAATGTTACTTTTACAGACACTCTTGGTACCATCTAGAAAGACTCTCAGTACTCTGCTGGGAGGCTCCTTGAATGTTGAAGCTTTTATCAAGGAAGGAAAATCAGAAAGCTGCTGGAACATTCATCCTTGACCAAGAAAACATTCCAACAATGTTCAGAGTATATCCTCTCCACAGCTCTCAACTGAACAGTAACTGGACAAAAACATTCTGGGAACATTAGATGGAGAACTGTTTGATTGACCTGATCGATAAAGACAGCAGCTTTAGCTGGTTCCCATAGGGCCGTGCATAGACATCACTGCTCTCTGTTTGGCGATCAGAGGGCACCCTGATTGGTGATGATTGATAGTCTCCAAGTCATCCCATCAGTGTAAAGGCTGACAGCTGATGGAGAAACAAGGACAACACAACCACAGTTACATTTGATTGTATAATTTATTTAACATGCATTTTACCAGGTTAGTCTCTTTGAGTGGGGTCTCTCCAACAACAGAGACCTTTGCCACTGTAGCAGCACAAGTTATGCTGAATAAAATATATAACAAATTATTTATTCAACTTGAACAATAGTATGAATATGATTTGAAAAATAGGCCTACAGTATTTCGCTGACATACTGATTGAAATCCCACTCCTGGTAATTGTACGGAGTATTATTGATTATTTGACTTTGATGGAAGTGGCTGTAGTCAGCAGTAGCTCCATTGTGACTCAAAGGCTAAAGGCTGGCTCCAGGTACCACCCACACAGCAATATTGAAAACAGCAGCATCCCTGAACTGTAGGATTCAAACCCACGAGAGCCAGAAATAACCATGTCACTGTTATCCTATACCGCAGGGCCTGTAGGAAGTGGATGGGAACTGACTGTTTCAGCTGCTCTTGAATGACTTGTTTTGCTCATAGGCCAAGTGATTGTGTCACCCACCCACCCAGCAAATGGAAATGCAATGGTGGGTTCTAGCCTGGAGACCCAACATTGAATTGCAGTGGATTCAACGTTGGGCATAAATGAACGTTTGGATGACGAAAGTTTCCTCTCACAACCTCTACAAGCCAGAATGTTGAATAAAATGATATTTTAAACCTACTTTACCGGTTGTCTGTGCAGTTGGTCCTTTTGCAGGTAGGAATGTGGGACAATACATTGACAGAACAATATAATTACATCATCTTTTCAAAGCGCTGGAAGTACATTCAGATTTCTATCACCCGAAGCATGTGCAGAACCATGTAAACACGTGCACGAGTTCAGCAAGTATTCATACAACTCGTGAATGTATTTTTATCTTGTGCGCATGACTCCGGTGATAAAAATCAAAAATGCACTACCAGCGCGTTGAAAAGTTAATGTAATTATATTTCCTGTCAATATATTGTTCCACATTCCTACCTGCAAACAGACCAACCGCACGGACAACCGGTAAAGTAAGATAAAATATAACTGTATTCAATATGCTGGCTTGTAGAGGTCATGAGGAAACTTTCCTGATCCAAATGCTCATTTCTGCCTGACATAGAATTCAATGAAATTCCAGGTCGGGTTTCCCGGCTAGGTGGGTTCAAGCCTGGCTCTTGGTTTTCCACTGGTCATTATTATGCAACTGAGAGCCTATGGCGATTGATTGTAATCAGGAATGTGATGTTTTAAATCTATGGTTTTGATCAATAACATCAAGTTATGAACTCAAAACTTCAACAAACAAGACATAAATGGATTTCACCTGTTGGGAAGACCGGCAGAGCACTCTTTGTTCCTGGCTTCCTCACCAGTGCAAACTGATCATGCATTCCAATCAGTGTTCAATTACAGTCAATCAGTTTCAGATGTGTCAGGCTTGATTGCAGGCCTGATTCCCCCAATCCTCTGCAGCTGGAGAGTGGTGACCAATAGAGGTACAGCAGGGTAATGCAATCTATTGACGAGGGCAACGGCAGCCATCTTGTAGTGCTGCCCCCTTGTGAGACCATTGATGAATTACATTGCACAACCGTGAACATAGAAATAGACTGTAGAGAACAGATGTTTTTCTCCCGAATCCACATTCATTCCATAATTCTCCAATGCCATGTAAGAGTATCCCTGGCAGTGTCCAAATCATTTTTGATGCTCCTATTTTCTTGTCATTTTCTTGTCATTGAATTACCTTGGGGAAGCAATTATTTATTGAAGTCAATATCAATACAATATCAATACACCCCGAGTCCATCGGATGTTTTGTGTGACAGGAATGTGAGTTCAATTGTATTCTGTCATTTAATAAGATAGGGAGGGAGCCAGTGGTGTCAAGGCTCTGAAACGTCTCAGAGCATATGTACAAGGGTCAACAACCTGGCAATGACAAGTCCCATCTCTGCAATCTCTTGCTATGTATAACAACACCTCAACATGATGTTAATGTGAGCTCTTAAGTAATGACATGTCGTAGCCGTAGCCTCTAAACATCTTGAGTGGCTCAAAGAGTGTGTGCTATCACAAACCCAATTATCAGGCTCCTAACCATCTGGAGTCAAAGCCCATCATTAGAACCTATATCAATAACCACTGTTTGCATTTGACAGTTTAGAAGGGAAATCAGCCCACCGGGCCCAGACGTCAGTCAGTTCAATATCTACATTTCATTTTCATTTGGTTGAGTTTTCAACTAACGTGAATTCAACGTGAAATCAACAAAACATTTAACCATGTCATTGGATTTAGGTTAAAAGTTGGGTGAAAAAAAGACGAAATAGCAGCAATAAAAAACCTGCAATGTAACTTTTTGGACGACCCGACCAAATTCACATAGAAATGTGAGTTATAGATCTGTCATTCAAATTGAATGCAAGTCTAAGAAGCTGTAGATCTGTTCTTTGTGTGCTATCTCTATGCTTCCCATTCTTAAGTTTTGTTTTACTTTCGGTTTTGTACACTAGCGTCAAACAGCTGAAAAAGTATTTTAAAATATACAGTGGGGCAAAAAAGTATTTAGTCAGCCACCAATTGTGCAAGTTCTCCCACTTAAAAAGATGAGAGAGGCCTGTAATTTTCATCATAGGTACACTTCAACTATGACAGACAAAATTAGGAAAAAAAATCCAGAAAATCACATTGTAGGATTTTTAATGAATTTATTTGAAAATTATGGTGGAAAATAAGTATTTGGTCACCTACAAACAAGCAAGATTTCTGGCTCTCACAGACCTGTAACTTCTTCTTTAAGAGGCTCCTCTGTCCTCCACTCGTTACCTGTATTAATGGCACCTGTTTGAACTTGTTATCAGTATAAAAGACACCTGTCCACAACCTCAAACAGTCACACTCCAAACTCCACTATGGCCAAGACCAAAGAGCTGTCAAAGGACACCAGAAACAAAATTGTAGACCTGCACCAGGCTGGGAAGACTGAATCTGCAATAGGTAAGCAGCTTGGTTTGAAGAAATCAACTGTGGGAGCAATTATTAGGAAATGGAAGACATACAAGACCACTGATAATCTCCCTCGATCTGGGGCTCCACGCAAGATTTCACCCCGTGGGGTCAAAATGATCACAAGAACGGTGAGCAAAAATCCCAGAACCACACGGGAGGACCTAGTGAATGACCTGCAGAGAGCTGGGACCAAAGTAACAAAGCCTACCATCAGCAAGGGCATTGAAGATGAAACGTGGCTGGGTCTTTCAGCATGACAATGATCCCAAACATACCGCCCGGGCAACGAAAGAGTGGCTTCGTAAGAAGCATTTCAAGGTCCTGGAGTGGCCTAGCCAGTCTCCAGATCTCAACCCCATAGCAAATCTTTGGAGGGAGTTGAAAGTCCGTGTTGCCCAGCAACAGCCCCAAAACATCACTGCTCTAGAGGAGATCTGCATGGAGGAATGGGCCAAAATACCAGCAACAGTGTGTGAAAACCTTGTGAAGACTTACAGAAAACGTTTGACCTCTGTCATTGCCAACAAAGGGTATATAACAAAGTATTGAGATAAACTTTTGTTATTGACCAAATACTTATTTTCCACCATAATTTGCAAATAAATTCATTAAAAATCCTACAATGTGATTTTCTGGATTTTTTTTCCTCATTTTGTCTGTCATAGTTAAAGTGTACCTATGATGAAAATTACAGGCCTCTCTCATCTTTTTAAGTGGAAGAACTTGCACAATTGGTGGCTGACTAAATACTTTTTTGTCCCACTGTATATAATGAAAAGATTATTTCACAGTGGTTTATATGGTACAATGATTCTCAACACAGTGCTTGTTTGGTCACAGAAACGGAAATTAGGCAAACTATTTGAAGGAAATGGCAGAGCATGTTGATGACTTTTTGCAAATCCAATCAGTTTTCCATGTTGATTCAAAGTCATCACATAGATTTCTTGGGTTGAAATGACGTGGAAACAACGTTGATTCAACCAGTGGGTCCCCCCTCTGAGTCAGTGAGGTGTAGGTTTAAATCCCACTATCTATTTCTATATCCATTTGTCACTATTTCACTAACTTAACATTTTGAGGGATTTCATGACTGTGACGGTTGGGCCTTGATATCGTCAAAGCTTTGGAATGGATCAGCTGGTTAGTGCTGTTGTGTATTCTCAGGCTTTGTGAGTGATGTCCTTGAGATGGAGGTTCAATGCCAATTCTAGGTGAAAGAGATGCTGGAGGAGTTAGGCTGTGGACTACTGAACCCTTCACCTATGTGAAAGTACAGAATATACTTTGGGCATAAAAGTCAGGTACATGTTCTTACCATATTCACCTGTTGCAACAGTCTTTTTTGTCAGGAACAAGCGTATGTCAAAAACCTACAAGCTTCAACAGGTTCTATTGTCAATACAAGACCAAGATAATTTATTATTTTACGCTCCCTGGTTTTGAACCATGAGTCAGTTATTGCAGATGATAGCAAAACACAAAACACTCTCTAGAGCTGTGAGAGAAACTGCTCCACCATTTTGACTTTAAAAAAAATCCATTCTGACTGCCATAGATAGACATTGCTAATGACAGGGTATAACTCTCATGGAAGAGAGGCATTTCCAAGAAAGATGGCTGCAATTATTGTGGTGATGGTGATCACAGCATTTACCTTCTGAGCTACTGCCCGTTCATAGAGCTAGGGCCCGACTCTATCGGATTCAATTTAGGCGACATTCGCATAGCAGTTGCTTTGGCAGTTTCGGAACTGCGTTAGAGCTCTCATATCCACAAGCATCTCAGTGCGTTAACACAGTAGGGATAATAAGAAAGAGAGTGGTTTGTGACTTTAACACAGTAGGATAATAAGGAAGAGAGTGGTTTGTGACTTTAACACAGTAGGATAATAAGGAAGAGAGTGGTTTGTGACTTCAACACAGTAGGATAATAAGGAAGAGAGTGGTTTGTGACTTCAACACAGTAGAATAATAAGGAAGAGAGTGGTTTGTGACTTCTAACGCAGTAGGATAATAAGGAAGAGAGTGGTTTGTGACTTCAACACAGTAGGATAATAAGGAAGAGAGTGGTTTGTGACTTCAACACAGTAGGATAATAAGGAAGAGAGTGGTTTGTGACTTCAACACAGTAGAATAATAAGGAAGAGAGTGGTTTGTGACTTCAACACAGTAGGATAATAAGGAAGAGAGTGGTTTGTGACTTCAACACAGTAGGATAATAAGGAAGAGAGTGGTTTGTGACTTCAACACAGTAGAATAATAAGGAAGAGAGTGGTTTGTGACTTCAACACAGTAGGATAATAAGGAAGAGAGTGGTTTGTGACTTCAACACAGTAGGATAATAAGGAAGAGAGTGGTTTGTGACTTCAACACAGTAGAATAATAAGGAAGAGAGTGGTTTGTGACTTTAACACAGTAGGATAATAAGGAAGAGAGTGGTTTGTGACTTTAACACAGTAGGATAATAAGGAAGAGAGTGGTTTGTGACTTCTAACACAGTAGGATAATAAGGAAGACAGTGGTTTGTGACTTCTAACGCAGTAGGATAATAAGGAAGAGAGTGGTTTGTGACTTCTAACACAGCAGGATAATAAGGAAGAGAGTAGTTTGTGACATACAAGAGTAGCCGCTCACCGATTTGTCAGCTCATACCGCAGTTACACCTCCAGCATCAGTAGGGTTAAAACATGACTCATGAAACAGAGAAATACCATGGCTACGTCCCAAATGGCACCCTATTCTCTATACGGTGCACTACTTTAGACCAGAGCCCTGTGATCCCTAGTCAAAAGTAGTGCACTAAATAGGGGACAGGGTGCCATTTGGGACGTAGCCATGGTATTTCTCTGTTTCATGAGTCATGTTTTAACCCTACTGTTAAGTAAAGAACACTAGAATTACATCAGCATCACTACAGTGTTCTAAAGGAGGTGGGTGATTTTGAAATCAGAAGAACATCTAGATGGCTACTGTGTATTTGTATAACATTGAAAGGACATTCTGATCATTCATTTGTATAACATTGAAAGGACATTCTGATCATTCATTTGTATAACATTGAAAGGACATTCTGATCATTCATTTGTATAACATTGAAAGGACATGCTGATCATTCATTTGTATAACATTGAGAGGACATTCTGATCATTCATTTGTATAACATTGAGAGGACATGCTGATCATTAATTTGTATAACATTGAGAGGACATGCTGATCATTAATTTGTATAACATTGAGAGGACATGCTGATCATTCATTTGTATAACATTGAGAGGACATGCTGATCATTCATTTGTATAACATTGAGAGGACATGCTGATCATTCATTTGTATAACATTGAGAGGACATGCTGATCATTAATTTGTATAACATTGAGAGGACATGCTGATCATTCATTTGTATAACATTGAGAGGACATTCTGATCATTCATTTGTATAACATTGAGAGGACATGCTGATCATTCATTTGTATAACATTGAGAGGACATGCTGATCATTCATTTGTATAACATTGAGAGGACATGCTGATCATTCATTTGTATAACATTGAGAGGACATGCTGATCATTCATTTGTATAACATTGAGAGGACATGCTGATCATTAATTTGTATAACATTGAAAGGACATTCTGATCATTCATTTGTATTACATTGAGAGGACATGCCTTCTTATAGGAGAATGAATCAACAAACAAAAGCACATCAGTCTTAGTAATGAGCAACGTTAGAGGCTTGAGAGCTGTTCATTGTGTCTGTCAGTGTTTATACTGTATCTCTGAGTGTCTGTATGGGTGAGTGTGCATATTAATGTACAATACAATTATCAGATGTAGAAGAGGGTATGATTAAATGGTATACCTGACCATGTGTGTTAACCTCTACTTGAGTGTCTTTTGAAGTATGAGTGTGTTTATGTGTAAGTGAATAAGCAAGCTTGCATGTGTCTTTCAGTGTGTGTGTGTGTGTGTGTGTGTGTGTGTGTGTGTGTGTGTGTGTGTGTGTGTGTGTGTGTGTGTGTGTGTGTGTGTGTGTGTGTGTGTGTGTGTGTGTGCATACATGCCTGCATTGGTGCATCCCCCTGTGACTGTGTGTGTCCTCAACTCCCTCCCCACTGTTTTCCCTAGACAGGAGTGTCATTCCTGCTTAAGCCAGTCTGAGCTCAACCCTAAGTGAGCAGTGTCTGGCCCCCTAGTTCCGAGCCTAAATGGCTGGCTGAGTGACGGTAATTGCCTCCCACCCTGTCAGTTCCTACTTGGAGCAGCCGCAGCGAATGATCGCCGGGCCGAAGCAGCATGGCCGAGGTCTGGCCACACACATTGCCTGGCCAGGGGAAGCCGGCCCCTCTGTCCTGTCTGAGAAACCAACGGGCCCCTCTGTCCTGTCTGAGAAACCAACGGGCCCCTCTGTCCTGTCTGAGAAACCAACGGGCCCCTCTGTCCTGTCTGAGAAACCAACGGGCCCCTCTGTCCTGTCTGAGAAACCAACGGGCCCCTCTGTCCTGTCTGAGAAACCAACGGGCCCCTCTGTCCTGTCTGAGAAACCAACGGGCCCCTCTGTCCTGTCTGAGAAACCAACGGGCCCCTCTGTCCTGTCTGAGAAACCAACGGGCCCCTCTGTCCTGTCTGAGAAACCAACGGGCCCCTCTGTCCTGTCTGAGAAACCAACGGGCCCCTAATGCGTTCAGAAAACGGGTCGAAGACATCCGAGGGGTCATTTTCAGACGATGAAACGCGGCGCAAGGAGAAAAGAAACGTTTACTTATTTAAACTGAAAGGTCGTTAGCGGAGAGACGCAAAGGGTCTTTGACAAATGGAGTCAGGGCCACTTAACGTTCCATTCTTGGAGAGAGGAGGTATTTAAGAGAATATTTTTTTTTTAAATGGATTTAACATCTACATTCAGCTGGTCAGCGCACTGCAGTTGGTTTTACATAACCAATGCATGACGCACCAAAGAAAACAAGATAACATGATACTTTCTATACATCACACTAACCACAGAGCCCACAGTCAACAGCCTTTAGGCTAAAGACTGACTCAATTCCTCACCGATATTCCATCTCCATATGAAAGTCTGATTCTTCCACTTCCAGCTCTGGCAGCTGTTTGTGTAGATAAACAGAAGGAGAGTGTATCCTCGGAGGACGCGGGGCTATTGAGTAAAACGCTTGTGTGACTCCCTCTCCTCCCCACCCCCTCCGCTCTCTCTTCTGCTTTCTCAGTACATCTCGCCCTGGGGGGGTGAAAGCACAGCTGGCACGCAGGACTATCCCAACCCATTCCACACTAACGGACACGTCACACGTTAAAACGCACATGCAGTGGGTCGGCGGGTGGCGCTCGCGGTCACATGTGAGGTGTGAGGTGTGAGGTGTGTGTGTGTGTGTGTGTGTGTGTGTGTGTGCGTGCGTGCGTGCGTGCGTGCGTGCGTGCGTGCGTGCGTGCGTGCGTGCGTGCGTGCGTGCGCCCGCATGCGAGTGTGTGTGAACTCATGTGTGTGTGGTCACCGTCAATGCAGGGGGTTAATCAGAAGAATATGCTCCGTTCACAGGGGAGGCCATGTCGAGGAGGCAAATGTGTCCTCTGCTCAAAGAGCAAATCTGAGAGATGTAAAATAAAGGTGATAACTAGGGTGTTTAAATGTAAAAGGGGGAGGGAGAAGGGGAGAAAGGGGGAGGAAAGAAGCCCTCTCTTTCTCCTAGTGACGTCTCTGGGGAACTCTTTCCCTTCATCAAAGGCTCCTATTAAAATGAGATGAGTAAGACTGGAGCTGTGACGCTGTGAGACCTGCTATGGCAGCACTGTGGAGTCGGATAACATGTCTCTCTCTCCCACACACAGACACGCAGACACACTCTCTTCAGAGGTTCCTTTGGATGAGAGGGAGAAGGTATGTACACTCCAACAATGCCTTTAAAAAACATCATGACAGGGAAATGACTCCCTCCATTTTTGGAGACCGTCAGCTGCCTGAGGTTGCTTTGAAACCAGCAGAGGAAATGCATTAATAAACAAGGTTATTGTAGTGTGTCAAAGGTCAATCAATTTAATCATAGTATAGCTGTACAAACTGAAATGGATTGTGTACAAGAGCGTCAATAACATAATATGGTTGGAAATCAGGTGCGCTAGATTAAGGTAGGAGAGTGAAAACCTACAGGACTGGAGCTCTCCAGGAACAGTCGAACAGGGGACTGAGGAGTGAGGGGAGTAGGCAGTGAGGGGACTGAGGAGTGAGGGGAGTAGGCAGTGAGGGGACTGAGGAGTGAGGGGAGTAGGCAGTGAGGGGACTGAGGAGTGCGGGAAGTAGGCAGTGAGGGGACTGAGGAGTGCGGGAAGTAGGCAGTGAGGGGACTGAGGAGTGCGGGAAGTAGGCAGTGAGGGGACTGAGGAGTGCGGGGAGTAGGCAGTGAGGGGACTGAGGAGTGAGGGGAGTAGGCAGTGAGGGGACTGAGGAGTGAGGGGAGTAGGCAGTGAGGGGACTGAGGAGTGAGGGGACTGAGGAGTGAGGGGAATAGGCAGTGAGGGGAGTAGGCAGTGAGGGGACTGAGGAGTGAGGGGAGTAGGCAGTGAGGGGACTGAGGAGTGAGGGGAGTAGGCAGTGAGGGGACTGAGCGGTGAGGGGAGTAGGCAGTGAGGGGACTGAGGGGTGAGGGGAGTAGGCCGTGAGGGGACTGAGGAGTGAGGGGAGTAGGGTGTACTGCTGTATTTAGACGAGTGATGCAAAAACCATCATACCAGTCGGCATAGCGGGACAAGAAAGTAAGAAAGACGGTGACGGCAAAGCAAGCCAGCACCAAAGGTATGCATTGCTATGGTGATTTCAGTAAACAAACAGTGCAAATCAACATCCGTTAGAAAACAACAGTATGGTTTAAATATTTGAACTCTGGCGGCAAGTCCTGTCTACCGTGAAAACATTGACATCCAATTTTCCATCTACCGTCTACCTCGTACCATCTAAATTAAGCATAGGGGGACTGAGAAGTGAGGGGACTGAGTAGTGAGGGGACTGAGGGGTGAGAGGACTGAGAAGTGAGGGGACTGAGGAGTGAGGGGACTGAGGAGTGAGGGGACTGAGGAGTGAGGGGACTGAGAAGTGAGGGGACTGAGAAGTGAAGGGACTGAGGAGTGAGGGGACTGAGAAGTGAGGGGACTGAGAAGTGAGGGGACTGAGTAGTGAGGGGACTGAGGAGTGAGGGGACTGAGGAGTGAGGGGACTGAGGAGTGAGGGGACTGAGGAGTGAGGGGACTGATGGGACTGAGGAGTGAGGGGACTGAGGAGTGAGAGGACTGAGGAGTGAGGGGACTGATGGGACTGAGGAGTGAGGGGACTGAGGCGTGAGGGGACTGAGGAGTGAGAGGACTGAGGAGTGAGGGGACTGATGGGACTGAGGAGTGAGGGGACTGATGGGACTGAGGAGTGAGGGGACTGATGGGACTGAGGAGTGAGGGGACTGAGGCGTGAGGGGACTGAGGAGTGAGAGGACTGAGGAGTGAGAGGACTGAGGAGTGAGGGGACTGAGGAGTGAGAGGACTGAGGAGTGAGAGGACTGAGGCGTGAGGGGACTGATGGGACTGAGGAGTGAGAGGACTGAGGCGTGAGGGGACTGAGAGAGCTTCTCCCCTGACAGCCAGGAGAATATCTGGCCTTGATGTGACAGAGAGGTAGTGGCGATACGGAGAACGACGTGAGGGGCTGATAGTGGTCACATCGCATTAGTGTCTCCCAGGGCTTTGTTTGTGGGTGGACTAGTGACAGACAGGCTGACTGGGACCCAGTGGTGGCCGGGTTGTGGTGGTCGAGGTGTGGGGTGCCTGGCTTAAGAGCCCGAGGAGACGGGGCGGCTAAACTAAGCATCACCCATCCAGTCAATCAGTCACAGTCAATGTATTTAGGTTGCAGTGTTGGACCACTTTGATCATGACAGAAGAGCTAGCGAGCTGCATCAAAGGCCCACATAGCCTTGTGTCCTAGTGCCTTGTGTTCTAGTGTCTTGTGTCCTAGTGCCTTGTGTCCTAGTGCCTTGCGTCCTAGTGCCTTGCGTCCTAGTGCCTTGTGTTAAAATGCCTTGCGTTCTAATGCCTTGTGTTCTAGTGCCTTGTGTTCTAGTGCTTTGTGTTCTAATGCCTTGTGTTATAATGCCTTGTGTTATAATGCCTTGTGTTCGAGTGCCTTGTGTTATAATGTCTTGTGTTATAATGTCTTGTGTTCTAATTCCTTGTGTTCTAGTGCCGTTTGTTCTAGTGCCGTGTGTTCTAGTGTCGTGTGTTCTAATGCCGTGTGTTCTAGTGCCTTGTGTTCCAGTACATTGTGTTCTAATGCCTTGTGGTCAAGTGCCTTGTGTTCCAGTACCTTGTGTTCTGTTCCCTTGTGTTCGAGTGCCTTGTGTTCTAATGCCTTGTGTTCAAGTGCCTTGTGTTCTAATGCCTTGTGTTCAAATGCCTTGTGTTCTAATGCCTTGTGTTCAAGTGCCTTGTGTTCTAGTGCCTTGTGTTCTAATGCCTTGTGTTCAAATGCCTTGTGTTCTAATGCCTTGTGTTCAAGTGCCTTGTGTTCTAGTGCCTTGTGTTCAAATGCCTTGTGTTCTAGTGCCTTGTGTTCTAGTGCCTTGTGTTCTAGTACCTTGTGTTCTAGTGCCTTGTGTTCAAGTGCCTTGTGTTCAAGTGCCTTGTGTTATAATGCTTTGTGTTCTAATGCCTTGTGTTCTAGTGCCTTGTGTTCTAGTGCCTTGTGTTCAAGTGCCTTGTGTTCTAGTGCCTTGTGTTCTAGTGCCTTGTGTTCAAGTGCCTTGTGTTCAAGTGCCTTGTGTTCTAATGCCTTGTGTTCTAATGCCTTGTGTTCTAATGCCTTGTGTTCTAGTGCCTTGTGTTCTAGTGCCTTGTGTTCTAATGCCTTGTGTTATAATGCCTTGTGTTATAATGCCTTGTGTTCTAGTACCTTGTGTTCTAGTGCCTTGTGTTCTAATGCCTTGTGTTCAAATGCCTTGTGTTCTAATGCCTTGTGTTCAAGTGCCTTGTGTTCTAGTGCCTTGTGTTCAAATGCCTTGTGTTCTAGTGCCTTGTGTTCTAGTGCCTTGTGTTCAAGTGCCTTGTGTTCAAGTGCCTTGTGTTCAAGTGCCTTGTGTTATAATGCCTTGTGTTATAATGCCTTGTGTTCTAATGCCTTGTGTTCTAGTGCCTTGTGTTCTAGTGCCTTGTGTTCTAGTGCCTTGTGTTCTAGTGCCTTGTGTTCAAGTGCCTTGTGTTCAAGTGCCTTGTGTTCTAATGCCTTGTGTTCTAATGCCTTGTGTTCTAATGCCTTGTGTTCTAGTACCTTGTGTTCAAGTGCCTTGTGTTATAATGCCTTGTGTTATAATGCCTTGTGTTATAATGCCTTGTGTTCTAATGCCTTGTGTTCTAGTGCATTGTGTTCTAGTGCCTTGTGTTCTAGTGCCTTGTGTTCTAGTGCCTTGTGTTTGAGTTCCTTGTGTTCAAGTTCCTTGTGTTCTAGCGCCTTGCGTTCTAGTGCTTGTGTTCTAATGCCTTGTGTTATATTGTCTTGCGTTCTGGTGCCTTGTGTTCTGGCACCTTGTGTTCTAGTGCTTTGTGTTTTAGTGCCTTGTGTTATAATGCCTTGTGTTCTAATACCTTGTGTTCTAGTGCCTTGTGTTCTAATGCCTTGTGTTCTAATGCCTTGTGTTCTAATGTCTTGTGTTCTAATGCCTTGTGTTCTGGCGCCTTGTGTTCTAGTGCCTTGTGTTATAATGCCTTGTGTTATAATGCCTTGTGTTCTAGTGCCTTGTGTTTTAGTGCCTTGTGTTATAATGCCTTGTGTTATAATATAATGCCTTGTGTTATAATGCCTTGTGTTCTAGTGCCTTGTGTTCTAGTGCCTTGTGTTTTAGT
Organism: Salvelinus namaycush; assembly: GCF_016432855.1. Taxonomy (NCBI): domain Eukaryota; kingdom Metazoa; phylum Chordata; class Actinopteri; order Salmoniformes; family Salmonidae; genus Salvelinus; species Salvelinus namaycush. The sequence goes on from NC_052312.1 coordinate 44,256,701, forward strand.
GCCTTGTGTTATAATATAATGCCTTGTGTTATAATATAATGCCTTGTGTTATAATGCCTTGTGTTATAATGCCTTGTGTTCTAGTGCCTTGTGTTTTAGTGCCTTGTGTTATAATGCCTTGTGTTATAATATAATGCCTTGTGTTATAATGCCTTGTGTTCTAGTGCCTTGTGTTCTAGTGCCTTGTGTTCTAATGCCTTGTGTTCTAGTGCCTTGTGTTCTAGTGCCTTGTGTTCTAGTGCCTTGTGTTCTAATGCCTTGTGTTCTAATGCCTTGTGTTCTAATGCCTTGTGTTCTGGCACCTTGTGTTCTAGTGCCTTGTGTTATAATGCCTTGTGTTATAATGCCTTGTGTTCTAGTGCCTTGTGTTTTAGTGCCTTGTGTTATAATGCCTTGTGTTATAATATAATGCCTTGTGTTATAATGCCTTGTGTTCTAGTGCCTTGTGTTCTAGTGCCTTGTGTTCTAATGCCTTGTGTTCTAGTGCCTTGTGTTCTAATGCCTTGTGTTCTAATGCCTTGTGTTCTAATGCCTTGTAACTAATGCCGTGTGTTCTAATGCCTTGTGTTCTCGTGCCTTGTGTTGATTTCTTGCTATATCATGCGCGTGCATGCATACACACACTCAGACAGACTATCGCAAACACATATACACGTTCACACACATACACACAGATACGCACACCAACACACAGATACTCTCTCACACGTACACACACACTCTCCCTCTCCCTCTCTCTCGCGCTCTCTCTCACTCAGTTGGAGTTCAAAGGAAGAGTGGGCCATTAGTCCTTGTGGAGAGGATAGCTTTTGACTGTAGTTGTGGCCCTCTATCAAATACGATTAAGGGCTGCTATTGACAGGAGCCGCTTGCTTTAATGACCCACGGTGAAAGAGTCTTTTACTTTGATGGCAAGAGAGCGTCGGCTACATTGGACATTTTCTCTTTAAGGGGAAAAAAGCCTCTTTTTTTTTCATCTAAAAAGTGTCTTACAAATGCTTTCCCCCACATAGCCCCCACATCGCCCCCACATAGCCCCCACATCGCCCCGAAGACAATTGGTTCAATTTTGAGAGGGCCCACATTGTATTTCGGTGCCAGCTTTCCATAATGTCTGACTTGGAGAGATGACAGAAATCACAATTAATTGTCAGGGTCTTGTATCAATGGGCGAGATAAGGGAGTTGTTTTTTTGGACACAATGTCATGCATGCGTGACGCATACCAAATGAGGATGTACTGCTGATCTGATGTGCACTGAGTGTACAAAACATTAAGAACGCCTTCCTAATATTGAGTTGCACCCCTCACCCTTTTGCTCTCAGAAAGCCTCAATTCATCGAGGCATGGACTCGACAAGGTGTGGAAAGCGTTCCACAGGGATGCTGGCCCATGTTGACTCCAATGCTTCCCACAGTTGTGTCAAGTTGGCTGGATGTCCTTTTGGGTAATGGACCAATCTTGATACACACAGGAAACTGTTGAATGTGAAAACCCATCAGCGTTACAGTTCTTGACACAAACCGGTGCGCCTGGCACCTACTACCGTACCCCATTCAAAGGCACTTAAATCTTTTGTCTTACCTTAAATCTTTTGTCATCTTTTGTCATGGCTTGAAAGTCCTTCTTTAACCCATCTCCTCCCCTTCATCTACACTGATTGAAGTGGATTTAACAAGCGACATCAATAATGGATCATAGCTTTCACCTGGATCCACCTGGTCAGTCTATGTCATGGAAAGAGCAGCTGTTCATAATGTTTTGTACACTCAGTGTATATTTCCACCTTATTGGAATATGAATTGCAACGACGCAAAAGGGCAGTCCGTGTGTGTGTCGTACGTGAGTGTGCATGCATTATTTGCCCATCAGGTGTTGGTCTACATTACCTGCGCATACACACATGTATCGGCGTGTTCTCAAAACTCTATGTCGTCATTAGCATGTGAGTGTCAGAATGTGTGCGCGTCCACTCTGGATCCACTGACACTTATACAAAACAGCAGGGTGTACAGTCTGAGATGATGGAGATTATATGTAATAGTATTGAGTGTGATTAACATTACGCACACAGACAGAAGGCCCTCCCAACTGTATCTGTCCTTGATTAACCAGAACAGATTCAGTGCTCGCACACACTCTTCATACGAGAGACCACCTCTTCTGCCCGTTAGTGGGAGAACGAGACAAGTAGTCTGTCTGTTATCAAAGGAGAGTACACACATAGACAGTGGCCGTGTCCGAATGCCCATACTAGCGTACTACATACTTAAACTGCGTAATATGTACTCGTCATAGCATACAATTTAGCACGTACCGTTTAGTAAAAAGTATGCAGTATGCCACGGCCGCACTACAGTAGCGGCTCCTAACTGGCTGAGTATGTGGGGCGGCGCCGAGTGCAAGTGGATTTATCCAAAATCAACAGACATGCATTGTTAATCAGCCTGATAATAGCTCCTTACCAATTCGATTAATTTCTCTAAACACTGAATATAATAGGAATGAAGTTACAGTGCATATGGAACGTATTCAGACCCCTTGACTTTTACTACATTTGGTTACGTTACAGCCTTATTCTAAAATAAATTCAATTGTTTATTTTCCTCATCAATCTACACACAATACCCCATAATGACAAAGTGAAAACAGATTTTTTGACCATTTTGGCAAATGTATAAAAAAACAGAAAAACCTTATTTACATAAGCATTCAGACCCTTTGCTATGAGACTCCAAATTTAGCTCAGGTGCATCCTGTTTCCATTGATATTCCTTGAGATGTTTCCACACCTTGATTGGAGTCCACCTGTGGTAAATTCAATTGATTGGACATGATTTGGAAAGGAACACACCTGTCTATATAAGGTCCCACAGTTGACAGTGCATGTCAGAGCAAAAACCAAGCCATGACGTCAAAGGAATTGTCCGTAGAGCTCCGAGACAGGATTGTGTTAAGGCACAGATCTGGGGAAGGGCACCAAAAATGTCTGCAGCATTGAAGGTCCCCAAGAACACAGTGGCCTCCATCATTCTTAAATGGAAGAAGCTTAGAACCACCAAGACTCTTCCTAGAGCTGGCCGCCCGGACAAACAGAGCAATCGGGGGAGAAGAGCCTTAGTCAGGGAGGTGACCAAGGTGACGATGGTCAATCTGAAAGAGCTCCAGAGTTCCTCTGTGGAGATGGGAGAACCTTCCAGAAGAACAACCATCTCTGCAGCACTACACCAATCAGGCCTTTATGGTAGAGTGGCCAGACAGAAGCCACTCCTTGGTAAAAGGCACATGACATCCCGCTTGGAGTTTGCCAAAAGGCACCTAAAGACTCTCAGACCATGAGAAACAAGATTCTCTGGTCTGATGAAATCAAGATTGAACTCTTTGGCCTGAATGCCAAGCGTCACGTCTGGAGGAAACCTGGCAACATCCCTACAGTGAAGCATGGTGGTGGTAGCATCACGCTGTGGGGATGTTCAGCGGCAGGGACTGGGAGACTAGTCAGGATTGAGGGAAAGATGAACGGATTAAAGCACAGAGAGATCATTGATGAAAACCTGCTCCAGAGAGCTCAGGACCTCAGACTGGGGTAAATGTTAATCTTCCAAAAGGACAACGACCCTAATCACACAACCAAGACAACGCAGGAGTGGCTTCAGTAAACCTATTTTTGATTTGTTATTATGGGGTATTGTGTGTAGATTGATGGGGGGGAAACGATTTAATACATTTTAGGATAAGGCTGTAATGTAACAAATTGTGGTATTAAAATGATCTACACAAAATACTCTCTAACGGCAAAGTGGAAGAAACATTCTAACATTTGGTAAAGCATTTATGAAAAATAAAACACTAATATACCTTGATTAATAAGTAATCAACCCCATGAGTCAATACCATTGGCAGCTATTACAGCTGTGAATATTTCTGGGTAAGTCTCTAATAGCTTTGCGCACCTGGATGGTGCATCATTTGCCCATTATTCTTTATAAAATTCTTCAAGCTCTGTCAAGCTGGTTGTTGATCATTGCTAGACAGCCATTTTCCTGTCTTGCCATAGATTTTCAAGCCGATTTCAGTCAAAACTGTAACTATGCTACTCAGGAACATTCAATCTCATCTTGGTAAGCAACTCCAGTGTATATTTGCCTTTGTGTTTTAGGTTATTTTCCTGCTGAAAGGTGAATTTGTCTCCCAGTGTCTGGTGGAAAGCTGATTGAACCAGGTTTTTCTCTAGGATTTCACCTGTGCTTTGATCTATTCTGTTTCTTTTTATCATAAAGTTCCCTAGTCCTTGCTGATGATCATCATACCGATGACAGGCATACCAATAACCCCCATACTTGAAAATATTAAGAGTGGTACTCAGTTATGTGTTGTGTTGTATTTGCCCTAAACATAACGCTTTGTATTCAGAACATGAAGTTCATTTCTTAGCCACATTTTTTGCAGTTTTACTTTGGTGCCTTATTGCAAACAGATGCATGTTTTGGAATATTTTTATTCTGTACAGGCTTCCTTCTTTTCACTTTGTCAATTAGGTTAGTATTGTGGAATAACTACAAAGTTGTTGATCCATCCTCAGTTTTCTCCTATCACAGCCATTAAACTCTGTAACTGTTTTAACGTCACCTTTGGTAAAATCCCTGAGTGGTTTCCTTCCTCTACGGCAACTGAGTTACGAAGGACGCCTGTATTTTTCTAGTGACTGGGTGTATTTTATAAACCATCCAAAGTGTAATTAATAACTTCACCATGCTCAAAGGGATATTCAATGTTTGCTTTTTTTTAATTAATTTTTTTACTTATCCACCATTAGGTGCCCTTCTTTGCGAAGCATTGGAAATCCTCCCTGGTCTTTGTGGTTCAATCTGTGTTTGAAATTCTCTGCCCGACTGAGGGACCTTACAGATAATTGTATGTGTGGGGTACAGAGATGAGGTAGTAATTCACAAATCATGTTAAACACTATTATTGCATGCAGACTGAGTTCTTGCAACTTATTAGGTGACTTGTTAAGCACATTTTTACTACTGAACTTCTTTAGGCTTACCATGACAAAGAGGTTGAATACTTATTGACTCAAGACCTTTCAGTTTTTTATTTGCACTTAATTTGGAAACATTTCGAAAAACATAATTCCACTTTGACATTATGGGTTATTGTGTGTAGACCAGTGACAAAATAGCTGAATATGATAAATTTTAAATTCAGGCTGTAACACATGAAAATGTGAAAAAAGTAAACGTTTGTGAATACTTTCTGAAGGCACTGTATACCGTAGCCCAAAAGCCCATATATGCGATTTAAAAAGGACTGCGGAAGGGAACAGATAATTTGGTTCCATTTCAACATATTTATTAGTGAAACCAAAGTGTTGTAATATATATACAATTGAAGTATGAAGTTTACATACACTTAGGTAGGAGTCATTAAAACTAGTTTTTCAACCACTCCGCCAATTTCTTGTCAACAAACTATAGTTTTGGCAAGTCGGTTAGGACATCTACTTCGTGCATGACACAAGTAATTTTTCCAACAATTGTTTACAGACAGATTATTTCACTTATAATTCACTGTATCACAATTCCAGTGGGTCAGAAGTTTACATACACTAAGTTGACTGTGCCTTTAAACAGCTTGGACAATTCCAGAAAATGATGTTATGGCTTTAGAAGCTTCTGATAGGCTAATTGACATCATTTGAGTCAGTTGGAGGTTTACCTGTGGATGTATTTCAAAGCCTACCTTCAAACTCAGTGCCTCTTTGCTTGCCATCATGGGAAAATCAAAAGAAATAAGCCAAGACCTCAGAATTTTTTTTGTAGACCTCCACAAGTCTGGTTCATCCTTGGGAGCAATTTACAAAAGCCTGAAGGTACCATGTTCATCTGTTCAAACAATAGTACGCAAGTATAAACACCATGGGACCACGCAGCCGTCATACCGCTCAGGAAGGAGACGCGTTCTGTCTCCTAGAGATGAACGTACTTTGGTGCGAAAAGTGTAAATCAATTCCAGAACAATATCAAAGGACCTTGTGAAGATGTTGGAGGAAACAGGTACAAAATTATCTATATCCACAGTAAAACGAGTCTTATATCGACATAACCTGAAAGGCCGCTCAGCAAGGAAGAAGCCACTGCTCCAAAACCGCCATAAAAACGCCAGACTACGGTTTGCAACTGCATATGGCAACTAAGATCGTACGTTTTGGAGAAATGTCCTCTGGTCTGATGAAACAAAAATAGAACTGTTTGGCCATAATAACCATCGTTAGATTTGGAGGAGAAAGGGGGAGGTTTGCAAGCCGAAGAACACCATCCCAACCATGAAGCACGGGGGAGGCAGCATCATGTGGGGGTGCTTTGCTGCAGGAGGGACTGGTGCACTTCACAAAATAGATGGCATCATGAGGTAGGAAAATGTTGTGGATATTTTGAAGCAACATCTCAAGACATCAGTCAGGAAGTTAAAGCTTGGTCGCAAATGGGTCTTCCAAATGAACAATGTCCCCAAGCATCCTTACAAAGTTGTGGCAAAATGGCTTAATGACAACAAAGTCAAGGTATTGGAGTGGCCATCACAAAGCCCTGACCTCAATCCCATAGAAAATTTGTTGGCAGAACTGAAAAAGTGTGTGCAAGCAAGGAGGCCTACAAACCTGACTCAGTGACACCAGCTCTGTCAGGAGGAATGGGCCAAAATTCACCCAACTTATTGTGGGAAGCTTGTGGAAACATTTGACCCAAGTTAAACAATTTAAAGGCAATGCTACCAAATACTAATTGATTGTATGTAAACTTCTGACCCACTGGGAATGTGATGAAAGAAATAAAAGCTGAAATAAATAATTCTCTATAATATTATTCTGACATTTCAAATTCTTAAAATAAAGTGGTGATCCTAACTGACCTAAGACATGGAATTTTTACTAGGATTAAATGCCAGGAATTGTGATAAACTGAGTTTAAATGTATTTGGCTAAGGTGTATGTGAACTTCTGACTTCCACTGTACATTAAAACAAATAGCCAAGTACGCCAAAACCTTTGAAATGTTCAAATCAAAAGGCTAGGCCTATTGCACAGAAAAATGTTGACAGTCAGGTGCATCACAAATTCAGAACAGCTGGACAGCAACATAATAAATTAAAGCACTGATCATTGGAAACGATTTCAAAATGAATGCTAAGACTTGATCCATATATTCAATAATTAAATAGGTAGCCTAGTCTACAAACTAAAACAATCCATGTGTTCAAATCAAAAGACCTGATTAACATGGCATGAATAACACAGCCACATCCCGAGTCCCCGGTGCAAACACACATTCAGAAATCAAATGATGGTTTAATATTTACTTTGAAAGCTCTAACAAAGGCCAAGAGAACAGGAAACACTTTTCAATGACAAAACAGAAATCACCTTAAAAAATGAAGAAAACACTTGTGATTTCAAACATGTAGACTACGATGCAATACTTGTGATCATTTTAAAGAGAACAAAAACGACTTAGCCTACTGTTGAACACCACCGCCGAAACGTTGCTGTTTGGCATCGTCCCAATGACGTAGAGTAGTTTGGTTGTTTGGCTACTTGAACAGAACAAGGGCCCATGGCTCGCAGCCCACCTCTTCCAATGCATTGGGGGAAAGTGAGCATGTAATTGTACTAGATGAAGAGCTAAGATGAGTATAACATCCTGGCATTTAAAACAGAATTGATTGTCGAAAATCCACATAGGCCTGCCGCCAACCATGAAACATTATATTTTTGCATACCGAGAATGCATCTTGCGCGATTGCTTAAGTATGTCGGTCTCACAGTTATTGACCGTTAATTAACATAAACAAGTTTAGCAAGTCAAGGCCTCCACGCATACAATTTGCATTCAAGCCGCTGATGTGCATCTTTGGCACATGTACATTTAAAGTCTGATAAATCAATTTAATATACACCATCACAAAAAATCCATGATTTCTTTTTGTCAGGTCTAAAGAAACATTATGATATGAATGTATTATAGAAGAACAGAATATGAGTTGACCTACTGTATGTCATCCGGCTATGCTCCATGCCATAGGCTGTAGACTTGTTCATTTAGCTGACAAGATATACTTATAAATCCCATGCCATTATTTTATATTATATGATTTTATAGTAAGAAGAATATCATTGAACTTAGCTGAATCATATAGAAAGGACATTTTTCATTCCAGAGCAAGTGCGCATATCAAGTGGCTATGTTGAGCATAACACATGATACTTCGAAACTGCTCCTAAAAGTGATCATTTGAAACAGGTCTTATATGCTAGAATTAAAGTTACTTAGAAACTTTAGTTGTGAATGATACAAATCTTAGAATGTCTTAGAAATGGAAACATATATGGGCTGCATGATGCCCTATAGGCTATTGATGATTTGAGAAAGTCTTATAAAAAGCTTACACTCCATTCCTTGGCTCAGGCTGCACAACTGTTCTGTCATCACATCATCATATTTTCACCCATCAGACTATTCTCAATATAATATTGTCTTTACTGATGTGTCGATTTAGAATGACCCATTATCAAATGGGCAGGAACAGTGGCAGGGGAAAAAAGACATGTATTCCATATGCGCTCGAATAACAGAATGGCGGCCGCGTGCTGTCCCACCGGTACGTTTTTCAATGATGCTGGATAGGCTACTTGGGTTTTATAGCTGAGTTGTACTTAATATGAGCAGCTGAGGAATAAATATAACAAGACTTATTTCACTCCACACATCAACCACTGTTTGAGGACAGAGGAGGCTCCTCAGATGGGGAAGGGGAGGACCATCCTCCTCCAGTGAATTTCAGAGAAATGTAAATGGTGAAACATTAAAAAAGTTATCCTTTTTAGATAAGACTATACTAAATATATTCACATCACCAAATAATTGATTAAAACACACTGTTTTGCAATGAAGGTCTACAGTAGCCTCAGCAGCACTCTGTAGGGTAGCACCATGGTGTAGCCGGAGGACAGCTTTCTTCCGTCTTCCTCTGAGTACATTGACTTCAATAAAAACCCTAGGAGGCTCATGGTTCTCACTCCCTTCCATAGACTTACACAGTAATTATGACAACTTCCGGAGGACGTCCTCCAACCTATCAGAGCTCTTGCAGCATGAACTGACATGTCATCCACCCAATCAAAGGAACAGATAATTAATCTAGTACTGAAAGCATTAGCTACGGCTAGCTAGCACTGCAGTGCATAAAATGTGGTGTGTGGTTGACTCAAAGAGAGAGAAATACAATAGTTGAACAGTTTTGAATAAATACAATTCTTAAAAATTGAAGTAGAAGCAAGAGAGAGCTAGAGAGCTATATTTAATATTTTTTTTTCACTTTCACCTAGTTAGAAAATGCAGCTAGCTAGCTAGTTTAGCCTACTCAAACACCCAGCTCAAACAGAGGGATGCTATGTTAGCTAGCTGGCTATGACTATCCAACACAACACTGGAACCCTTCCAAGTCAAGACAAGCTTTTTGTTTTACTAATTTATTGCCACAGAGGCCAGCCGGTGTAACTTCTAAACTGTTTACTGAAATGCTTACTGACTGTACACTGTAACGTTACTGCATGATTGTAGCGGGTTTACTAATGCGTTAGTACTATGTTTACTATGACATTACTTTTGCTAATATGGTGACAACGATATAGGCTGTGTGTAGCAGTTATGATATGGTTTGGCTTGGAAAGATTTTTTTGTGTGGTACAACTGATGTGTTGTGCATTGAAGTCCACAAGCGAAGGGAAAAGGTGGGAGGAGGAGAGCACATAGATGCGATAAGGAATACAACGTGGCTGCTATGAAAGTGAACTGTGTTTACGTGTGATCAGGGGTGTATTCCGCCGTTTCTGAAAGGGAAGCAAACGGAACAAAACGGGGATAAACATACCAATAGAAACTCCAATAGTCCAATGGAAACTCTCGTTTGCATCTGTTGGACTAAAGATTACACCCTAGATCAGATAGATAAAGGCAAGAGTGTGCAAGGCGGTATTGAATGTGTCACTGACTGTCCATGTGTCACTGTCTGTCACCTCACATTTTTATCTCAACCTACTTTGTACATTTTCATTCATAGGCTAGGTTGTAGCAACCTCATGATGAGTATAGGGAAAGCTACCCAGTACTCTGTATGCCATGGGCTCTCCAACCCTGTTCCTGCAGCTACCCAGTACTCTGTATGCCATGGGCTCTCCAACCCTGTTCCTGCAGCTTCCCAGTACTCTGTATGCCATGGGCTCTCCAACCCTGTTCCTGCAGCTACCCAGTACTCTGTATGCCATGGGCTCTCCAACCCTGTTCCTGCAGCTACCCAGTACTCTGTATGCCATGGGCTCTCCAACCCTGTTCCTGCAGCTACCCAGTACTCTGTATGCCATGGGCTCTCCAACCCTGTTCCTGCAGCTTCCCAGTACTCTGTATGCCATGGGCTCTCCAACCCTGTTCCTGCAGCTTCCCAGTACTCTGTATGCCATGGGCTCTCCAACCCTGTTCCTGCAGCTTCCCAGTACTCTGTATGCCATGGGCTCTCCAACCCTGTTCCTGCAGCTACCCAGTACTCTGTATGCCATGGGCTCTCCAACCCTGTTCCTGCAGCTACCCAGTACTCTGTATGCCATGGGCTCTCCAACCCTGTTCCTGCAGCTACCCAGTACTCTGTATGCCATGGGCTCTCCAACCCTGTTCCTGCAGCTTCCCAGTACTCTGTATGCCATGGGCTCTCCAACCCTGTTCCTGCAGCTTCCCAGTACTCTGTATGCCATGGGCTCTCCAACCATGTTCCTGCAGCTTCCCAGTACTCTGTATGCCATGGGCTCTCCAACCCTGTTCCTGCAGCTACCCAGTACTCTGTATGCCATGGGCTCTCCAACCCTGTTCCTGCAGCTTCCCAGTACTCTGTATGCCATGGGCTCTCCAACCCTGTTCCTGCAGCTACCCAGTACTCTGTATGCCATGGGCTCTCCAACCCTGTTCCTGCAGCTACCCAGTACTCTGTATGCCATGGGCTCTCCAACCCTGTTCCTGCAGCTACCCAGTACTCTGTATACCACGGGCTCTCCAACCCTGTTCCTGCAGCTACCCAGTACTCTGTATGCCATGGGCTCTCCAACCCTGTTCCTGCAGCTACCCAGTACTCTGTATGCCATGGGCTCTCCAACCCTGTTCCTGCAGCTTCCCAGTACTCTGTATGCCATGGGCTCTCCAACCCTGTTCCTGCAGCTACCCAGTACTCTGTATGCCATGGGCTCTCCAACCCTGTTCCTGCAGCTACCCAGTACTCTGTATGCCACGGGCTCTCCAACCCTGTTCCTGCAGCTACCCAGTGCTTCCTTTGGTAAACCAAGTGAAATCTGTTCAGGAACATTGATAGTAACATGTTTTCGCAAGGAAACGTATTTCACTAAACTGTTGACAGCCCCTCTGCGCACTTGAGAAATGAATAAAGGAGAGAGAGGGGGAGATGGAAACACATGCTGGTGATATATTTTGTAGCTAAAGGTAATGTGTCAACCTATTAAATCCCTATTACTAGGCTATTCAAAATAATTTACAACTACACTATAATTGTAAGCTAACTGTAAGCCACCCTGCACAATCAATGAACCAACAACATTGCCTAGGGCTATACATTCTCTCCCAGACTCGTGGATTACATTTTGGAGCATAACAAAGTAAGCCAGTCCATCCAGTACACATAATAATACAGTCCACACTCAAAGGCTAGACCAATTATGTACCAAGACATCTTACATCAGTTTGATGTTTTTCTGCCATGCATAATATGTAGGCTATATATTGTATAACAGCACAATCATTATTTTCATTCAGGTCTTTTTCAGGCTTGGACTCATAAGCCAATGCATAAGTTCTAATATGCATATGGTTGTTTTGAATGAATCATCACCTTAGAAAGCATTGTCCATTTCGTTGTGTTAGGCTTTGAAACAACATCCACAACGACCGTGTTCTACACTCAGTTTCAACCTGCTTTTCAACTTCTCTCTTCAAATTGATCACATTGAGGTGAGTTTTAAAAGCATGATACTGTTTTGATGATAAGTGTTTGATGTGATTTTTGATTACATTTGCATTGATGTCAGTGTGGTCTCCCGGGTGGCGCAGTGGTCTAGGGCACTGCATCGCAGTGCTAGCTGCGTCACCAGAGTCTCTGGGTTCACGCCCAGGCTCTGTCGCAGCCGGCCGCAACCGGGAGGTCCGTGGGGCGACGCACAATTGGCATAGCGTCGTCCGGGTTAGGGAGGGTTTGGCCGGTAGGGATATCCTTGTCTCAGTATGTAAATGTAATAAAAATGTATGCACTCTACTGTAAGTCGCTCTGGATAAGAGCGTCTGCTAAATGACTAAAATGTAAATGTAAGGACAATAGAGCCCTGCGTACCAGGCCATTAGCAACCTAATGGTCATTAGGGTACTACCAACGCATGTCCTGAGTGCATTAGAGGAGATTACCATGACTCAACGTTCACATGGAATTCTACTGCGGTCATGACTCATGACTGCTGGTGTGGCGGTAATACGGTCACCACAACAGCCCTAGGTGCAGCAACATATAGAAAATTGAAGATAGAAAATGTTGTGTTACAAGCTCATTTAAACCGGCTGAAGCATAGAAGGCTTGGCTGTTGAAGATAGAAATGACATGTGTAGAGCTGTCATGTTATGTATTGAGCTGTCATGTAATGTATTGAGCTGTCATGTTATGTATTGAGCTGACATGTTATGTCAGAAACAAAGAACTTTCTTCTGAAATGCATCAGTCTATTCTTTTTCTGAGAAATGAAGGCTAGTCCATGCGGGAAATTGCCAAGGAAATGAAGATCTCGTACAACACTGTGTACTACTCCCTTCACAGAACAATGCAAACTGGCTCTAACCAGAATAAAAAGAGGAGAGGGAGGCCCCGGTGCACAATTGAGCAAGAGGACAATTACATTAGAGTGTCCTCAACTGGCAGGTTAATTAAATAGTACCCGCAAAACATCCATCTCAACGTCAACAGTGAAGAGGCGACTCCGGGATGCTGGCCTTCTAGGCAGAGTTCCTCTGTCCAGTGTCTGTGTTCTTTTGCCCATTTTAATATTTTATTTTTATTGGCCAGTCTGAGATATGACTTTTTCTTTGCAACTCGAGATCTTGTGAAAATGACAATTGATGACAGAACGCCTACTTGAACATTCACAGAGGGAGTTTGAGGAGGTCAAGAACTGTTGATACTGCTTTGAGAAAGTCATGAACAGTTAAGAGTGCTTTGTAGTTGCAAGTTCAGGCCAGTACACCTGGATAAGCAGTTGTAAACAAACACGGATTTTGTAAACAACAAGGCTATTGTTGTGTCCAGACCTTTGAGAGGTAGACAACAATGCAACCACAAAAAACAACTACAAACTTAACTGTCAACTTCCCTTCAGTCCCCCTCAGTTCCCGCATCCTGTCAAAAACTATTTAGCCATGAGGAGTTACAACGTGCACAATGTGTTCCAACACAACACTATGGTCAGTCCATAGTTCCTCTCCTAGAGATCACATTAAAGGACATCTGCTCTCATCGGGATAGCCTCCGTCAGCGCCGTGACGGGACTGCCGATCTCTGCTAGCAGAATCCCAGGGAATAGAGATAAGGGAACAGATAGCAGTGCCAGCTTACATTACACCTGGTCGGACCAAGCCTATGGATGCAATTAACATAAACTGATGCCAGTTCATAAACCACGCGTGTCACGAATGAGAATACACCTCCGAGTCCCCAGTGGAGAGAAGGGGGAAGAGGGTGTTGAGTTGGAAGGGGCGGGGGAGAGGGGAGGTGCAGTGACACCCCTATCTCTGCTCTGTTCCATTAATGCCGAAACATGAATTTCTGCGTGTTTTGCCGGGACATCGCAGGGATGTGGAGGGTCTCCTCTGGCAGGCCTTGGCCCGATAAGAGACTCTGCAGAGCGACAGTCAGTTGTCAAAAGTGCCGATGCATGAACCAGTTCGCAGCATCAGCCACAACAAAATGGCTCCCCTTATCTCTTGATTGTGCTGTCTGGAGAGCTATGTCTCCTCCTCTTGTCTCTCATACTACTTTCTATCCCTCCGTCTTTCTATCCCTCTGCCTTTTATCAAACTCCCTCCCGCTCTCTGCAAACAGACCTCGTCTGTTGACACAGTAATGGGCAGATGGGTCTCTTTATCGAATCGAACCGCCACTTGTATTTAGCGGCTCTCTTTTGTCGCCTTTTGAACATCTGTGGTTATCTATTGTCGCCCCTCAAAGAGCTCTATTTATCTCATGCCTCCCATTTGAACTACAACAGCTATCTCTGAGCGGGCCCGTTTTTATCTTGACATGCCTTTGTAACATGTATGCATTATGTCACCATGTGCAGGCATTCATACTGCACAGTAATTCACACTGCCAACCTCTCCGAGCCTCTTTAGAGTAGCCTGTGATTTCAGACACAGTTCCCTAATTACAATCTGCTTATTGTGCGCATCAGAAAACACACTTTGTGCTCGCCATTGAAGTTAACATTACCTCCGGGCTCCTTTCCAGAATGTCTGTGTGGAGTGGAAATCATCTGGCAGAATGTGAATCGACTTCTTTCTGGAGAAAATCATTTTTGAGCTCCACAAAGAACCTCTGAAAGCTGGGGGCCCAGGCATTGTCGGACTGAGGCGTCTGCACAGGCGCCTGATTAAAAAGGAGCATGGGCATTAATTGGACAGCTGATGGGGGGGATGTCAGCAGCGGCGGATGACTCGTTATACCGCCCGAGCAGAATGGGAAGGAGGGTAAGACAGAGGCTGCCATTTTAGCAATTCTTAGACCCAGAACAAACCCACCAATTTCACTGTTGACACATCACTCAAGGGGTCTGCAGTGTTGGTTAAACAAAATCTGTCATTCTTATGTGTGTGTGTGTGCATGCGTGTGTGCGTGTGTTGTGTGTGTGTGTGTGTGTGTGTTTATCTGAAGGCCAGGGCTGGGATTTCAGGGACAGTTTGCTTGGCTAATGGGGTTGGCTGGCTTTTCTTTCCACTCTCTTAGGCGAGCAGCTAATTAGAGGGAGCAGATGAAAATGCAGTGTCTGGGATCCAAACCTCATGCTCAGCCAACCAGGAATCAGCTCTGCAAGCTCTTACCCAATCGCAGCTGCTCTCAGCCAACCGGGAATCAGCTCCGCCAGATCTTACCCAATCACAGATGCTCTCACCAATATCTCCTTCCTTGTTTTACCTCCCTTCCGTCCACTCAATCACTGGCCAGATGATGTCTCAACCCTTAATGGATACGCCTCCCTCCGTCCACTGCCTCCGTCCACTGCCTCCCTCCGTCCACTGCCTCCCGCCACTGCCTCCCTCCGTCCACTGCCTCCCTCCGTCCACTGCCTCCGTCCACTGCCTCCCTCCGTCCACTGCCTCCGTCCACTGCCTCCCTCCGTCCACTGCCTCCCGCCACTTGCCCTTTTAGCTTGTCCAGGGAAAGTCTTCCATTTGCCATGGTAACGGCATATGTCAAATGGTCACGTGACCCCGAGGACATCTCACAAAAACAGGATCCATCAGGTTCAGGGTCATTTACAGTCCACATCATTGAGCATCCCCCACTCCTCACATGAGCGATTGGGATGTGAAGAGGATTGTCCTTGAATGGGCAAAATAGCTATTGTCCCCACAAAGCAGAGAACATATAGGTACACAGAGAGAACATGTATAGGTTGACAAAGAGTGACTATAGGAAAGCACAAAGGAAGAATATATTAGGTGGACAAAGAAAGAGGCGTGCTCCCTTCTTTGAGAGGAGAGGAGCACACAACCTTGAAGCATCCACCAAGGTTGAATACTGACTGGCCACAATAGTCACACTGTGCCATGTAGAGTAGCTGAACTGACCAGTTAAAGTCTTCGCAAAGACGTATTTCTAAATATAGTCTCACAAAACTGCAGGGATTTTTTTTTTTACAACAGCTAAGCAGAGAAGTACAGTAGCACTTGTAGACGTGACACAAATCCCCAAAATGTTAATAAGGATTTTAAAGACGAAGGAGAGCCCAGAGAGGGAGGGTCATGTCAAAACATCTCTCCGACAGTGATTACACAGACACAGGAACAAAAGGGTGGAATTGCATTCGCTTTTTCAGAGTAACCATGGCAATTACTTCCGTTCCTAGGGGCTGAATGGTCGGTGTGGAGCCCGGCAGACTACAGCCCTTTCCCAGGAAAACAATCTCTATTCCGCCATTTTAAACATTTCAAAGGTCTTTCTAAGGAAAGATCGAACTAAACATGGTTTTCAAGAGCCAGGACTGTTAAAGTAAGATTGGTGTAACTAAGTCAAAAGCCTTTTTCAATACGAATCTCGGTTGACCATGTTATGACAGCAATGCGGTGGGTGAAAGCTCATGCTAGATACTGAGATTAAAAATCTCATTAATCATTTATGTAAGGTTGGCTGAAAATGTGAGAAGATGTGATTCGCCTGCCCCTTTGGCAGGCTATCCTGCGGCTTGGCATAACTGACTGTGGGCCCTCGATGTTGGTAACAACCTTAATTCACAAATACAAGCACAGACATTCTGATACCCATTATAATTAGTGATTGATGATGTACTCTTGGAACAACACTTTCTGTCTGCAAAACAGTGCTGAACAAAAACATATTACTCACCATATTACAGAGATAATTATCGTAGCGGCAGTTACTTTTCACAATGTCTTTGTTAAGGCAGTAAATGTGTATGCAGCCTGAAATTAAACAGCGTTGGGGCCGATTATGTTTGTAAAATGTTATTTCCCTACTCTTGGCTAATCAGTCGATAATGCTTAGTACAGGAAGGGTCAAACTCAGTCCATGGAGGGCCTAGTGTCTGCTGGTTTTTGTTTTTTCCTTTTAATGAAGACCTAGACAACCAGGTGAGGGGAGTCATTTATTAATTAGTGACCTTAATTCATCAGTCAAGTACAATGGAGGAGTTAAAACCCTCAGACACTCGTATTTGTATTCTTTTGGGAAAGGGAAAAGGTGGCCATCATCCCTAGCTACCCCTCAAAATGCCAGACCATTTTTTAGAGAACATCAAGTCACCTAAAACACATCCTTATGGAACCGCAATGGGCCAAGTCATGTAGGACTCACCCAGTGGTGTAACGTACTGAAGTAAAAGTATGACTTAAGTTGTTTTTTGGGGGTATCTGTACTTTACTATTTATATTTTTGACAACTTTTACTTCACTACATTCCCAAAGAAAATAATGTTATTTTTACTCCATACATTTTTCCTGATACCCAAAAGTACTGGTTACATTTTGAATGCTTAGCAGGACAGTTAAATTGTCCAATTCAGGCATTTATCAAGAGAACATCCTTAGTCATCCCTACTGCCTCTAATCTGGCGGACTCACTAAACACACATACTTCGTTTGTAAATGATGTCTGAGTGTTGGAGTATGCCCCTGGCTAGTCGTAAAACACATATATATTTTTTTATAAAATGGTGCCGTCTGATTTGATGAATATCAAATCAAATCAAATATTATTTGTCACATGCGCCGAATACAACAGGTGTAGACGCTACCGTGAAATGCTTACTTACAAGCTCTTATACAAACAGTGCAGCTCAAGAAATAGAGTTAATAAAATATTTACTAAATAAACTAAAGGAACTTGAAATGATTTATACTTTTAGTATATTTAAAACCAAACACTTTTAGACTTTCCTCAAGTAGTATTTTACTGGGTAACTTTCAGTTTTACTTGAGTCATTTCTATTAAGGTGTCTTTACTTTTACTTAAGTATGACAATTGGGTACTTTTTCCACCTCTGGACTCACCCCTGACAGAGAGAGAGAGAGAGAGAGAGAGAGAGAGAGATGAAGAGAGAGAAAGCAGACATACAAAGTGCCCACCAGCTGTTCAACCCCTCAAATCAGAGAGTTCCCAGATAAACACTCAGGCATAACTTGGGCATAGGCACGGATGGGCCCACCAACTAGGAAGCCAGGACCACCCACTCAGATTGAGCAACAACAAAAATGTTGTATTGTTTTTATATGCTCTTTACTTGTCAGTGTTCCAAACAGGACATTATTGGTTTTATTTTACCTAAACATGCAAACAACATCAGATATAATTCATAGCAAGCAGTGCACTGGGTTAAATATAACAGAATAGATGACCCGGAATGACATTCACTCTCACGGGATGGGTTACCAAAAATAACTAACTGAAAGCCACACCCCTAACAAGGCACGAATATGACTGCATTGAGGCTTATGTCACTGTGCTTCTATGGCTATTATGCACCATGACACTGGCTATTTCATTCGTTTATTTAGCACAAAAGACAGCTCATAATCCAAACACCTATATTTTATATTTAATTCGCTTAAAAATGCTACATTCTCTCACAGCTTCATGGCAAAATGTGTAGAATAGCATGAGATAAGTTCTAAAACTGTACATTTTCCTCTCTGCCTCTTGGCAAAATGTGTAGAATTGCAGGACATTTGCTTTAAAACAGCAACATTTTCTCTCAGCCTCATAGCAAAATGTGTAGAATAGCATGAGATAAGTTCTAAAACTGTACATTTTCCCCTCTGCCTCTTGGCAAAATGTGTAGAATTGCAGGACATTTGCTTTAAAACAGCAACATTTTCTCTCAGCCTCATAGCAAAATGTGTAGAATAGCATGAGATTAGCTGTAAAACTGTACTTTATTTAAAAAAATGGGGGGGGGCACCCAAAATTCTGTAGGCCCACCCACTAGTGAGGAGTAATGCACCATACAGCCTCTTTCCAGTCCTGGAAACAAACCGCAGCACCTGCCAGAAATCCCCCAACAGGGCGCCATGATACTAAGGAGGAAACCAAAGGACACAGAGTCACTCTGTGTCACACCACCCCCGTCAACCCCTCTCCGACACATACACACACTAACACACACTAACACAATACACACCAGAGGAGGCTGGTGGGAGGAGCTATAGAAGAACAGACTCTAATGGAATAGAATAAATGGAACAGTGTCAAACATGTGGTTTCATGTGGTTCCATTTATTCCATTCCAGCCAGTACAATGAGCATGTCCTCCTATAGCTCCTCCCACCAGCCTCTCTGATACACACACACACACTCACAAACACAGTGCATACACGTGAACCAAACACACACTCACAAACACAGTGCATACACGTGAACCAAACACACACTCACAAACACAGTGCATACACGTGAACCAAACACACACTCACAAACACAGTGCATACACGTGAACCACACACACACTCACAAACACAGTGCATACACGTGAACCAAACACACACTCACAAACACAGTGCATACACGTGAACCAAACACACACTCACAAACACAGTGCATACACGTGAACCACACACACACTCACAAACACAGTGCATACACGTGAACCACACACACACTCACAAACACAGTGCATACACGTGAACCACACACACACTCACAAACACAGTGCATACACGTGAACCACACACACACTCACAAACACAGTGCATACACGTGAACCAAACATACACTCACAAACACAGTGCATACACGTGAACCAAACACACACTCACAAACACAGTGCATACACGTGAACCAAACACACACTCACAAACACAGTGCATACACGTGAACCACACACACACACTCACAAACACAGTGCATACACGTGAACCACACACACACTCACAAACACAGTGCATACACGTGAACCAAACACACACTCACAAACACAGTGCATACACGTGAACCAAACACACACTCACAAACACAGTGCATACACGTGAACCAAACACACACTCACAAACACAGTGCATACAAGTGAACCAAACACACACTCACAAACACAGTGCATACACGTGAACCACACACACACTCACAAACACAGTGCATACACGTGAACCAAACATACACTCACAAACACAGTGCATACACGTGAACCAAACACACACTCACAAACACAGTGCATACACGTGAACCAAACACACACTCACAAACACAGTGCATACACGTGAACCACACACACACTCACAAACACAGTGCATACACGTGAACCACACACACACTCACAAACACAGTGCATACATGTGAACCAAACACACACTCACAAACACAGTGCATACACGTGAACCACACACACACACTCACAAACACAGTGCATACACGTGAACCAAACACACACTCACAAACACAGTGCATACACGTGAACCAAACACACACTCACAAACACAGTGCATACACGTGAACCAAACACACACTCACAAACACAGTGCATACACGTGAACCACACACACACTCACAAACACAGTGCATACACGTGAACCAAACACACACTCACAAACACAGTGCATACACGTGAACCAAACACACACTCACAAACACAGTGCATACACGTGAACCACACACACACTCACAAACACAGTGCATACACGTGAACCACACACACATTCCCCTATTTTCCCCCTACTCATACAAACACACCTCATGCATATTTAATGCTGTGTTCCTGAAGTATATTTCAGCACAGCGCGGGTGGTCTGATGGGAGCTTTCCCAGCAAAGAGGACAAAGCAGTCCAGTCTGTGTTCCACACAGCATGGCCCTGCAATCACGGAAGAGGAGGTAGAAGACAAGAAGATACACACACACACACACACACACACACACACACACACACACACACACACACACACACACACACACACACACACACACACACACACACACACACACACACACACACACACACACACACACACACAGAGAGAGAGGTAACCATCTCCATGGGAGGCCAATTACATACCTCTCCAGAGTGCTCCAAAATAAGTCTCCCCCCCTCCTCCACCCACCCAAATGACAAGAGGACAGAAAGGTTCCCTAGCCAGCACCTGGAATAGCCCACACAAGACATTCTCCACCTCAGGCTGCTGGAATCTACAACTCGGCCACATTCATTACCTGCAGGATGACATGATATTCCCTAACTCTCTCTGTCTCTCCTCTATAGCCTACCTCTGAGGTTCTGGGTGAACATGATCAAGAACCCCCAGTTTGTGGGTTCTTGAGCGCTGCAAAATAAATGTACACATACATGTTATTCAATAAGAACTTGGTTCTATTTCATATGCTTGATGCTCTGCAAGTCCCACCTCTCCCATCGCTTTTTACCAGCATACTGTATACCCAAGTGGGTGTTTGAAAGATGAACTGAGGTCCACACCAGTCCAGTTGGTGGCGGTAATGCCCCTTAAAGTTGGTTGCCAACCGACATATAAAGTCCACAGAATAAGAAAGATGAACGGGGAGAGATTAATCAAAGAGAACGAACTAAAAACAAACTATGTTTCCCATTTTTATCTGTGGATGAATTGTCGGGGTAGAGAACACACGATTTTGTGTGACTCAAAATAGGTCAAAATTCTTCAAAGATCCAGCTAAATAAAGGACCTTGTGCATTTCAGGTAAAATAACAACCCAATGTTTATCTCCCAGGACAAATTAGCTAGCAACAGCAAGATAGCTGTATGTCCATAAATATATGTGTGTTTTAACCTGTCCCCAAATGAATATAGTTGGTTCACGGTTGATTTTGGAATTTTAACCTGCGTGTCTTGTGGGGATAGACAAAATCAACATGCGCGCGAGGATGCACACAGACGCATTGGTGTTGCCGGTTTGGTCAGCATGTCAGACCCACAGAGAGGAAGTGATGGAAAGAGAGAGAGACAGTGAGAGAGAGACAGAGACAGAGAGAGAGAGATAGAGAGAGAGACAGAGAGAGAGAGAGATAGAGAGAGAGACAGAGAGAGAGAGAGACAGAGAGAGAGACAGAGAGAGAGAGAGACAGAGAGAGAGAAAGAGAGAGAGCAAGAAAGAGAGAGAAAGAGAGTGAGAGAGAAAGGTAAGTGAGAAAAGAGGCAGGGAGGAGGAAGGCCCTTCAGCAGGAAAGACAGATACTTCCCTGGAGGTAGGTAACTTCCAGACCGGAACATTGAACATTCCAGACATGGAGATATCCTGCACGCCTGGTTACTCAGAACAGGTGGGCAGCAAAGAACTGCACACTGCAGCCCATTTTAACAACTGAATTGGGATCAGCTGATACCAGGTCAAGCGTTGACTATTCAGAGCCGTGAAACCAAGCTGATCCAGGATCATTTGTTAAACAGCAGGTATATGTTTTTGCAGGTATAACGTTTTTGCAGGTATAATGGTACATTATAGGGCCCTGTTACAATAGTTTGAAATCCTTCCATCCTTCTTTGAGGTAGTCACTGATCTGACTTGATGAGTGAAGGCAATGCAGTGAAATCCACTTCTACTCAAAATGACTTCTACTCAAACTAGAATAACTGTAATGGATGTTTCTGGATGTGAATACCTGTAAGAGAATAATGATCTCAGTTGAGTTTCCCGCCAGCCTGTTCCCTACAGCGCTAGATAAGGTGAGTGTCCTCTATGCCCTGATGAAATGATTGAGTCTTTTCTGTAAGAGGTCCACCGGATGACTTAGAGACACACAGTCACACATTAGGAGACACACACACTAGGACACGAAAAAGCACACACACCCATGTGCATGCACACGCACACACTCTCACACACACACACTCACACACACACACACACACACAAAGGCACACACACGCGTGTATGCACACACTCAGTCGCACAAGCAGACACCCACACAAAGTAAGACCATTCTCTCAACATCAATATGACATCATTTGGACTGACGGAGGTCACCACCACTATGACAGAACAATTACATCAGGTCATACAACAGGGGCACTGACCTTTTAAACCTGAGTGTGTGTGTGTGTGTGTGTGTGTGCATGCGTGCGTGCGTGCGTGCGTGCGTGCGTGCGTGCGTGCGTGCGTGCGTGCGTGCGTGCGTGCGTGCGTGCGTGCGTGTGTGTGTGTGTGTATGCATGCGTATATACGTGCATGTCTTGTGTGTGTGTGTTACAGTGTGTAGACTGGACAGGTCAGCCCCAGGCCCCTCTAGGGAACTGTGATGACAGAGACACTGAGGCCAGGGGGTTCAGGACACTACACAACACTGCTGGTGACGCACTTTGTCTCTCTCTCTCTCTGTGTGTGTTTGTGTGTGAATGTGTGAGTGCATGAGTCTGATTGTGCGTGTGTGCATGTGTGTGTATACAGTGGGGAAAAACAGTATTTAGTCAGCCACCAATTGTGCAAGTTCTCCCACTTAAAAAGATGAGAGAGGCCTGTAATTTTCATCATAGGTACACTTCAACTATGACAGACAAAATTAGAAAAAAAAAATCCAGAAAATCACATTGTAGGATTTTTAATGAATTTATTTGCAAATTATGGTGGAAAATAAGTATTTGGTCACCTACAAACAAGCAAGATTTCTGGCTCTCACAGACCTGTAACTTCTTCTTTAAGAGGCTCCTCTGTCCTCCACTCGTTACCTGTATTAATGGCACCTGTTTGAACTTGTTATCAGTATAAAAGACACCTGTCCACAACCTCAAACAGTCACACTCCAAACTCCACTATGGCCAAGGCCAAAGAGCTGTCAAAGGACACCAGAAACAAAATTGTAGACCTGCACCAGGCTGGGAAGACTGAATCTGCAATAGGTAAGCAGCTTGGCTTGAAGAAATCAACTGTGGGAGCAATTATTAGGAAATGGAAGACATACAAGACCACTGATAATCTCCCTCGATCTGGGGCTCCACGCAAGATCTCACCCCGTGGGGTCAAAATGATCACGGTGAGCAAAAATGGTGAGCAAAAATCCCAGAACCACACGGGGGGACCTAGTGAATGACCTGCAGAGAGCTGGGACCAAAGTAACAAAGCCTACCATCAGTAACACACTACGCCGCCAGGGACTCAAATCCTGCAGTGCCAGACGTGTCCCCCTGCTTAAGCCAGTACATGTCCAGGCCCGTCTGAAGTTTGCTAGAGAGCATTTGGATGATCCAGAAGAAGATTGGGAGAATGTCATATGGTCAGATGAAACCAAAATATAACTTTTTGGTAAAAACTCAACTCGTCGTGTTTGGAGGACAAAGAATGCTGAGTTGCATCCAAAGAACACCATACCTACTGTGAAGCATGGGGGTGGAAACATCATGCTTTGGGGCTGTTTTTCTGCAAAGGGACCAGGACGACTGATCCGTGTAAAGGAAAGAATGAATGGGGCCATGTATCG
Organism: Salvelinus namaycush; assembly: GCF_016432855.1. NCBI lineage: Eukaryota > Metazoa > Chordata > Actinopteri > Salmoniformes > Salmonidae > Salvelinus > Salvelinus namaycush. The sequence continues at coordinate 44,280,956 of NC_052312.1, forward strand.
TGAGATTTTGCGTGAAAACCTCCTTCCATCAGCAAGGGCATTGAAGATGAAACGTGGCTGGGTCTTTCAGCATGACAATGATCCCAAACACACCACCCGGGCAACGAAGGAGTGGCTTCGTAAGAAGCATTTCAAGGTCCTGGAGTGGCCTAGCCAGTCTCCAGATCTCAACCCCATAGAAAATCTTTGGAGGGAGTTGAAAGTCCGTGTTGCCCAGCAACAGCCCCAAAACATCACTGCTCTAGAGGAGATCTGCATGGAGGAATGGGCCAAAATACCAGCAACAGTGTGTGAAAACCTTGTGAAGACTTACAGAAAACATTTGACCTCTGTCATTGCCAACAAAGGGTATATAACAAAGTATTGAGATAAACTTTTGTTATTGACCAAATACTTATTTTCCACCATAATTTGCAAATAAATTAATTAAAAATCCTACAATGTGATTTTCTGGATTTTTTTTCTCATTTTGTCTGTCATAGTTGAAGTGTACCTGTGATGAAAATTACAGGCCTCTCTCATCTTTTTAAGTGGGAGAACTTGCACAATTGGTGGCTGACTAAATACTTTTTTGCCCCACTGTATGTGTGTATGTCCACATATATACGTGTGTGTACGATATAACGCATGTGAAAGATAAATTGTGCTCGGTGTAAATGCATAAAGTGACTTTGTGCATAGTGCATTTCTTTGTCAGTGCATATTTGTCCCCATCCCCCTGGTTCCGGGGGGGGGTGTGTGCACACGTGAACAAGGCTGTGTGTGTGTGTGTGTGTGTGTGTGTGTGTGTGTGTGTGTGTGTGTGTGTGTGTGTGTGTGTGTGTGTGTGTGTGTGTGTGTGTGTGTGTGTGTGTGTGCGTGTGTGTGTGTGTGTGTGTGTGTGCGTGTGTGTGCGCACAGAGGTGTTGCGTAGGTGGCCTTGACGGCCCAACCATTCCTTTATGAATTACATAGTGGCCCTATTGGAGGAGGTTTCATAAGCAGAGAGGAGACAGACACACTGGATGGTGTATAGTTAAGATGAATGACAGAGGAGACAGACACACTGGATGGTATATAGTTAAGATGAATGACAGAGGAGACAGACACACTGGATGGTATATAGTTAAGATGAATGACAGAGGAGAGAGACACACTGGATGGTATATAGTTAAGATGAATGACAGAGGAGACAGACACACTGGATGGTGTATAGTTAAGATGAATGACAGAGGAGGGAGACACACTGGATGGTATATAGTTAAGATGAATGACAGAGGAGACAGACACACTGGATGGTGTATAGTTAAGATGAATGACAGTGGAGACAGACACACTGGATGGTGTATATTTAAGATGAATGACAGAGGAGGGAGACACACTGGATGGTGTATAGTTAAGATGAATGACAGTGGAGACAGACACACTGGATGGTATATAGTTAAGATGAATGACAGAGGAGACAGACACACTGGATGGTATATAGTTAAGATGAATGACAGGAGACAGACACACTGGATGGTATATAGTTAAGATGAATGACAGAAGAGACAGACACACTGGATGGTATATAGTTAAGATGAATGACAGGAGACAGACACACTGGATGGTGTATAGTTAAGATGAATGACAGAGGAGACAGACACACTGGATGGTATATAGTTAAGATGAATGATAGTGGAGAGAGACACACTGGATGGTATATAGTTAAGATGAGTGACAGAGGAGACAGACACACTGGATGGTATATAGTTAAGATGAATGACAGAGGAGACAGACACACTGGATGGTATATAGTTAAGATGAATGACAGAGGAGGGAGACACACTGGATGGTATATAGTTAAGATGAATGACAGAGGAGACAGACACACTGGATGGTATATAGTTAAGATGAATGACAGAGGAGACAGACACACTGGATGGTATATAGTTAAGATGAATGACAGAGGAGGGAGACACACTGGATGGTGTATAGTTAAGATGAATGACAGAGGAGACAGACACACTGGATGGTATATAGTTAGGATGAATGATAGTGGAGAGAGACACACTGGATGGTATATAGTTAAGATGAATGACAGAGGAGACAGACACACTGGATGGTATATAGTTAAGATGAATGACAGATGAGACAGACACACTGGATGGTATATAGTTAAGATGAATGACAGAGGAGAGAGACACACTGGATGGTATATAGTTAAGATGAATGACAGAGGAGGCAGACACTGGATGGTATATAGTTAAGATGAATGACAGAGGAGACAGACACACTGGATGGTATATAGTTAAGATGAATGACAGAGGAGACAGACACACTGGATGGTATATAGTTAAGATGAATGACAGAGGAGACAGACACACTGGATGGTATATAGTTAAGATGAATGACAGAGGAGACAGACACACTGGATGGTATATAGTTAAGATGAATGACAGTGGAGAGAGACACACTGGATGGTATATAGTTAAGATGAATGACAGAGGAGACAGACACACTGGATGGTATATAGTTAAGATGAATGACAGAGGAGACAGACACACTGGATGGTTTATAGTTAAGATGAATGACAGAGGAGACAGACACACTGGATGGTATATAGTTAAGATGAATGACAGAGGAGACAGACACACTGGATGGTATATAGTTAAGATGAATGACAGAGGAGAGAGACACACTGGATGGTATATAGTTAAGATGAATGACAGGAGACAGACACACTGGATGGTGTATAGTTAAGATGAATGACAGAGGAGACAGACACACTGGATGGTATATAGTTAAGATGAATGACAGAGGAGACAGACACACTGGATGGTATATAGTTAAGATGAATGACAGAGGAGACAGACACACTGGATGGTATATAGTTAAGATGAATGACAGAGGAAACAGACACACTGGATGGTATATAGTTAAGATGAATGACAGAGGAGACAGACACACTGGATGGCATATAGTTAAGATGAATGACAGTGGAGACAAAAACACTGGATGGTATATAGTTAAGATGAATGACAGAGGAGAGAGACACACTGGATGGTATATAGTTAAGATGAATGACAGTGGAGAGAGACACACTGGATGGTATATAGTTAAGATGAATGACAGAGGAGACAGACACACTGGATGGTATATAGTTAAGATGAATGACAGAGGAGACAGACACACTGGATGGTTTATAGTTAAGATGAATGACAGAGGAGACAGACACACTGGATGGTATATAGTTAAGATGAATGACAGAGGAGGCAGACACACTGGATGGTGTATAGTTAAGATGAATGACAGAGGAGACAGACACACTGGATGTTATATAGTTAAGATGAATGACAGTGGAGACAGACACACTGGATGGTGTATAGTTAAGATGAATGACAGAGGAGGGAGACACACTGGATGGTATATAGTTAAGATGAATGACAGAGGAGACAGACACACTGGATGGTGTATAGTTAAGATGAATGACAGTGGAGACAGACACACTGGATGGTGTATAGTTAAGATGAATGACAGAGGAGGGAGACAAACTGGATGGTGTATAGTTAAGATGAATGACAGTGGAGACAGACACACTGGATGGTGTATAGTTAAGATGAATGACAGAGGAGACAGACACACTGGATGGTGTATAGTTAATATGAATGACAGAGGAGACAGACACACTGGATGGTATATAGTTAAGATGAATGACAGAGGAGACAGACACACTGGATGGTATATAGTTAAGATGAATGACAGGAGACAGACACACTGGATGGTATATAGTTAAGATGAATGACAGTGGAGACAGACACACTGGATGGTATATAGTTAAGATGAATGACAGGAGACAGACACACTGGATGGTGTATAGTTAAGATGAATGACAGAGGAGACAGACACACTGGATGGTATATAGTTAAGATGAATGATAGTGGAGAGAGACACACTGGATGGTATATAGTTAAGATGAATGACAGAGGAGACAGACACACTGGATGGTATATAGTTAAGATGAATGGCAGAGGAGGGAGACACACTGGATGGTATATAGTTAAGATGAATGACAGAGGAGACAGACACACTGGATGGTGTATAGTTAAGATGAATGACAGAGGAGACAGACACACTGGATGGTATATAGTTAAGATGAATGACAGAGGAGACAGACACACTGGATGGTATATAGTTAAGATGAATGACAGAGGAGAGAGACACACTGGATGGTATATAGTTAAGATGAATGACAGAGGAGACAGACACACTGGATGGTATATAGTTAAGATGAATGACAGAGGAGACAGACACACTGGATGGTATATAGTTAAGATGAATGACAGAGGAGACAGACACACTGGATGGTATATAGTTAAGATGAATGACAGAGGAGACAGACACACTGGATGGTATATAGTTAAGATGAATGACAGTGGAGAGAGACACACTGGATGGTATATAGTTAAGATGAATGACAGAGGAGACAGACACACTGGATGGTATATAGTTAAGATGAATGACAGAGGAGACAGACACACTGGATGGTATATAGTTAAGATGAATGACAGTGGAGAGAGACACACTGGATGGTATATAGTTAAGATGAATGACAGAGGAGACAGACACACTGGATGGTATATAGTTAAGATGAATGGCAGAGGAGACAGACACACTGGATGGTTTATAGTTAAGATGAATGACAGAGGAGACAGACACACTGGATGGTATATAGTTAAGATGAATGACAGAGGAGACAGACACACTGGATGTTATATAGTTAAGATGAATGACAGTGGAGACAGACACACTGGATGGTATATAGTTAAGATGAATGACAGAGGAGACAGACACACTGGATGGTATATAGTTAAGATGAATGACAGAGGAGACAGACACACTGGATGGTATATAGTTAAGATGAATGACAGAGGAGACAGACACACTGGATGTTATATAGTTAAGATGAATGACAGTGGAGACAGACACACTGGATGGTGTATAGTTAAGATGAATGACAGAGGAGGGAGACACACTGGATGGTATATAGTTAAGATGAATGACAGAGGAGACAGACACACTGGATGGTGTATAGTTAAGATGAATGACAGTGGAGACAGACACACTGGATGGTGTATAGTTAAGATGAATGACAGAGGAGGGAGACACACTGGATGGTGTATAGTTAAGATGAATGACAGTGGAGACAGACACACTGGATGGTGTATAGTTAAGATGAATGACAGAGGAGACAGACACACTGGATGGTGTATAGTTAATATGAATGACAGAGGAGACAGACACACTGGATGGTATATAGTTAAGATGAATGACAGAGGAGACAGACACACTGGATGGTATATAGTTAAGATGAATGACAGGAGACAGACACACTGGATGGTATATAGTTAAGATGAATGACAGAAGAGACAGACACACTGGATGGTATATAGTTAAGATGAATGACAGGAGACAGACACACTGGATGGTGTATAGTTAAGATGAATGACAGAGGAGACAGACACACTGGATGGTATATAGTTAAGATGAATGATAGTGGAGAGAGACACACTGGATGGTATATAGTTAAGATGAATGACAGAGGAGACAGACACACTGGATGGTATATAGTTAAGATGAATGGCAGAGGAGGGAGACACACTGGATGGTATATAGTTAAGATGAATGACAGAGGAGACAGACACACTGGATGGTGTATAGTTAAGATGAATGACAGAGGAGACAGACACACTGGATGGTATATAGTTAAGATGAATGACAGAGGAGACAGACACACTGGATGGTATATAGTTAAGATGAATGACAGAGGAGAGAGACACACTGGATGGTATATAGTTAAGATGAATGACAGAGGAGACAGACACACTGGATGGTATATAGTTAAGATGAATGACAGAGGAGACAGACACACTGGATGGTATATAGTTAAGATGAATGACAGAGGAGACAGACACACTGGATGGTATATAGTTAAGATGAATGACAGAGGAGAGAGACACACTGGATGGTATATAGTTAAGATGAATGGCAGAGGAGACAGACACACTGGATGGTTTATAGTTAAGATGAATGACAGAGGAGACAGACACACTGGATGGTATATAGTTAAGATGAATGACAGAGGAGAGAGACACACTGGATGTTATATAGTTAAGATGAATGACAGGGAGAATGACACATGGATGGTATATAGTTAAGATGAATGACAGACACACTGGATGGTGTATAGTTAAGATGAATGACAGAGGAGGGAGACACACTGGATGGTATATAGTTAAGATGAATGACAGAGGAGACAGACACACTGGATGGTGTATAGTTAAGATGAATGACAGAGGAGACAGACACACTGGATGGTATATAGTTAAGATGAATGACAGAGGAGACAGACACACTGGATGGTATATAGTTAAGATGAATGACAGAGGAGACAGACACACTGGATGGTATATAGTTAAGATGAATGACAGAGGAGAGAGACACACTGGATGGTATATAGTTAAGATGAATGACAGAGGAGACAGACACACTGGATGGTATATAGTTAAGATGAATGACAGAGGAGACAGACACACTGGATGGTATATAGTTAAGATGAATGGACAGAGGAGACAGACACACTGGATGGTTATATAGTTAAGATGAATGACAGAGGAGACAGACACACTGGATGGTATATAGTTAAGATGAATGACAGAGGAGACAGACACACTGGATGTTATATAGTTAAGATGAATGACAGTGGAGACAGACACACTGGATGGTGTATAGTTAAGATGAATGACAGAGGAGGAGACACACTGGATGGTATATAGTTAAGATGAATGACAGAGGAGAGACACACACTGGATGGTGTATAGTTAAGATGAATGACAGTGGAGACAGACACACTGGATGGTGTATAGTTAAGATGAATGACAGAGGAGGGAGACACACTGGAAGGTATATAGTTAAGATGAATGACAGTGGAGACAGACACACTGGATGGTGTATAGTTAAGATGAATGACAGAGGAGACAGACACACTGGATGGTATATAGTTAAGATGAATGACAGAGGAGAGAGACACACTGGATGGTATATAGTTAAGATGAATGACAGAGGAGACAGACACACTGGATGGTATATAGTTAAGATGAATGACAGTGGAGAGAGACACACTGGATGGTATATAGTTAAGATGAATGACAGAGGAGACAGACACACTGGATGGTATATAGTTAAGATGAATGACAGAGGAGAGAGACACACTGGATGGTTTATAGTTAAGATGAATGACAGAGGAGACAGACACACTGGATGGTATATAGTTAAGATGAATGACAGAGGAGACAGACACACTGGATGGTGTATAGTTAAGATGAATGACAGAGGAGACAGACACACTGGATGGTATATAGTTAAGATGAATGACAGAGGAGACAGACACACTGGATGTTATATAGTTAAGATGAATGACAGTGGAGACAGACACACTGGATGGTGTATAGTTAAGATGAATGACAGAGGAGGGAGACACACTGGATGGTGTATAGTTAAGATGAATGACAGTGGAGACAGACACACTGGATGGTGTATAGTTAAGATGAATGACAGAGGAGACAGACACACTGGATGGTGTATAGTTAAGATGAATGACAGAGGAGACAGACACACTGGATGGTATATAGTTAAGATGAATGACAGAGGAGACAGACACACTGGATGGTATATAGTTAAGATGAATGACAGAAGAGACAGACACACTGGATGGTATATAGTTAAGATGAATGACAGGAGACAGACACACTGGATGGTGTATAGTTAAGATGAATGACAGAGGAGACAGACACACTGGATGGTATATAGTTAAGTTGAATGACAGAGGAGACAGACACACTGGATGGTATATAGTTAAGATGAATGACAGAGGAGAGAGACACACTGGATGGTGTATAGTTAAGATGAATGACAGTGGAGACAGACACACTGGATGGTATATAGTTAAGATGAATGACAGAGGAGACAGACACACTGGATGGTATATAGTTAAGATGAATGACAGTGGAGACAGACACACTGGATGGTATATAGTTAAGATGAATGACAGAGGAGACAGACACACTGGATGGTGTATAGTTAAGATGAATGACAGTGGAGACAGACACATGGATGGTGTATAGTTAAGATGAATGACAGTGGAGACAGACACACTGGATGGTATATAGTTAAGATGAATGACAGAGGAGACAGACACACTGGATGTATATAGTTAAGATGAATGACAGAGGAGACAGACACACTGGATGGTATATAGTTAAGATGAATGACAGAGGAGACAGACACACTGGATGGTATATAGTTAAGATGAATGACAGAGGAGACAGACACACTGGATGGTGTATAGTTAAGATGAATGACAGAGGAGACAGACACACTGGATGGTGTATAGTTAAGATGAATGACAGAGGAGACAGACACACTGGATGGTATATAGTTAAGATGAATGACAGAGGAGAGAGACACACTGGATGGTATATAGTTAAGATGAATGACAGAGGAGACAGACACACTGGATGGTATATAGTTAAGATGAATGACAGAGGAGACAGGACACACTGGATGGTATATAGTTAAGATGAATGACAGAGGAGACAGACACACTGGATGGTATATAGTTAAGATGAATGACAGTGGAGAGAGACACACTGGATGGTATATAGTTAAGATGAATGACAGAGGAGACAGACACACTGGATGGTATATAGTTAAATGAATGACAGAAGAGACAGACACACTGGATGGTATATAGTTAAGATGAATGACAGGAGACAGACACACTGGATGGTGTATAGTTAAGATGAATGACAGAGGAGACAGACACACTGGATGGTTAGTTAAGATGAATGACAGAGGAGACAGACACACTGGATGGGTGGTATAGTTAAGATGAATGACAGTGGAGACAGACACACTGGATGGTGTATAGTTAAGATGAATGACAGAGGAGGGAGACACACTGGATGGTATATAGTTAAGATGAATGCCAGAGGAGACAGACACACTGGATGGTATATAGTTAAGATGAATGACAGTGGAGAGAGACACACTGGATGGTATATAGTTAAGATGAATGACAGAGGAGACAGACACACTGGATGGTATATAGTTAAGATGAATGGCAGAGGAGACAGACACACTGGATGGTTTATAGTTAAGATGAATGACAGAGGAGACAGACACACTGGATGGTATATAGTTAAGATGAATGACAGAGGAGACAGACACACTGGATGTTATATAGTTAAGATGAATGACAGTGGAGACAGACACACTGGATGGTGTATAGTTAAGATGAATGACAGAGGAGGGAGACACACTGGATGGTATATAGTTAAGATGAATGACAGAGGAGAGAGACACACTGGATGGTGTATAGTTAAGATGAATGACAGTGGAGACAGACACACTGGATGGTGTATAGTTAAGATGAATGACAGAGGAGGGAGACACACTGGATGGTATATAGTTAAGATGAATGACAGAGGAGACAGACACACTGGATGTTATATAGTTAAGATGAATGACAGTGGAGACAGACACACTGGATGGTGTATAGTTAAGATGAATGACAGAGGGAGACACACTGGATGGTATATAGTTAAGATGAATGACAGAGGAGAGAGACACACTGGATGGTGTATAGTTAAGATGAATGACAGTGGAGACAGACACACTGGATGGTGTATAGTTAAGATGAATGACAGAGGAGGGAGACACACTGGAAGGTATATAGTTAAGATGAATGACAGTGGAGACAGACACACTGGATGGTGTATAGTTAAGATGAATGACAGAGGAGACAGACACACTGGATGGTATATAGTTAAGATGAATGACAGAGGAGGCAGACACACTGGATGGTATATAGTTAAGATGAATGACAGAGGAGACAGACACACTGGATGGTATATAGTTAAGATGAATGACAGGAGACAGACACACTGGATGGTATATAGTTAAGATGAATGACAGAAGAGACAGACACACTGGATGGTATATAGTTAAGATGAATGACAGGAGACAGACACACTGGATGGTGTATAGTTAAGATGAATGACAGAGGAGACAGACACACTGGATGGTATATAGTTAAGATGAATGACAGAGGAGGGAGACACACTGGATGGTGTATAGTTAAGATGAATGACAGTGGAGACAGACACACTGGATGGTATATAGTTAAGATGAATGACAGTGGAGACAGACACACTGGATGGTGTATAGTTAAGATGAATGACAGAGGAGACAGACACACTGGATGGTATATAGTTAAGATGAATGACAGGAGACAGACACACTGGATGGTATATAGTTAAGATGAATGACAGTGGAGACAGACACACTGGATGGTGTATAGTTAAGATGAATGACAGAGGAGGGAGACACACTGGATGGTATATAGTTAAGATGAATGACAGAGGAGACAGACACACTGGATGTTATATAGTTAAGATGAATGACAGTGGAGACAGACACACTGGATGGTGTATAGTTAAGATGAATGACAGAGGAGGGAGACACACTGGATGGTATATAGTTAAGATGAATGACAGAGGAGAGAGACACACTGGATGGTGTATAGTTAAGATGAATGACAGTGGAGACAGACACACTGGATGGTGTATAGTTAAGATGAATGACAGAGGGAGACACACTGGAAGGTATATAGTTAAGATGAATGACAGTGGAGACAGACACACTGGATGGTGTATAGTTAAGATGAATGACAGAGGAGACAGACACACTGGATGGTATATAGTTAAGATGAATGACAGAGGAGACAGACACACTGGATGGTATATAGTTAAGATGAATGACAGTGGAGACAGACACACTGGATGGTATATAGTTAAGATGAATGACAGGAGACAGACACACTGGATGGTGTATAGTTAAGATGAATGACAGAGGAGACAGACACACTGGATGGTATATAGTTAAGATGAATGATAGTGGAGAGAGACACACTGGATGGTATATAGTTAAGATGAATGACAGAGGAGACAGACACACTGGATGGTATATAGTTAAGATGAATGGCAGAGGAGGGAGACACACTGGATGGTATATAGTTAAGATGAATGACAGAGGAGACAGACACACTGGATGGTGTATAGTTAAGATGAATGACAGAGGAGACAGACACACTGGATGGTATATAGTTAAGATGAATGACAGAGGAGACAGACACACTGGATGGTATATAGTTAAGATGAATGACAGAGGAGAGAGACACACTGGATGGTATATAGTTAAGATGAATGACAGAGGAGACAGACACACTGGATGGTATATAGTTAAGATGAATGACAGTGGAGAGAGACACACTGGATGGTATATAGTTAAGATGAATGACAGAGGAGACAGACACACTGGATGGTATATAGTTAAGATGAATGACAGAGGAGACAGACACACTGGATGGTTTATAGTTAAGATGAATGACAGAGGAGACAGACACACTGGATGGTATATAGTTAAGATGAATGACAGAGGAGACAGACACACTGGATGTTATATAGTTAAGATGAATGACAGTGGAGACAGACACACTGGATGGTGTATAGTTAAGATGAATGACAGAGGAGGGAGACACACTGGATGGTATATAGTTAAGATGAATGACAGAGGAGAGAGACACACTGGATGGTGTATAGTTAAGATGAATGACAGTGGAGACAGACACACTGGATGGTGTATAGTTAAGATGAATGACAGAGGAGGGAGACACACTGGAAGGTATATAGTTAAGATGAATGACAGTGGAGACAGACACACTGGATGGTGTATAGTTAAGATGAATGACAGAGGAGACAGACACACTGGATGGTATATAGTTAAGATGAATGACAGAGGAGACAGACACACTGGATGGTATATAGTTAAGATGAATGACAGAGGAGACAGACACACTGGATGGTATATAGTTAAGATGAATGACAGTGGAGAGAGACACACTGGATGGTATATAGTTAAGATGAATGACAGAGGAGACAGACACACTGGATGGTATATAGTTAAGATGAATGACAGAGGAGACAGACACACTGGATGGTTTATAGTTAAGATGAATGACAGAGGAGACAGACACACTGGATGGTATATAGTTAAGATGAATGACAGAGGAGACAGACACACTGGATGGTGTATAGTTAAGATGAATGACAGAGGAGACAGACACACTGGATGGTATATAGTTAAGATGAATGACAGAGGAGACAGACACAATGGATGTTATATAGTTAAGATGAATGACAGTGGAGACAGACACACTGGATGGTGTATAGTTAAGATGAATGACAGAGGAGGGAGACACACTGGATGGTGTATAGTTAAGATGAATGACAGTGGAGACAGACACACTGGATGGTGTATAGTTAAGATGAATGACAGAGGAGACAGACACACTGGATGGTATATAGTTAAGATGAATGACAGAGGAGACAGACACACTGGATGGTATATAGTTAAGATGAATGACAGAGGAGACAGACACACTGGATGGTATATAGTTAAGATGAATGACAGGAGACAGACACACTGGATGGTATATAGTTAAGATGAATGACAGAAGAGACAGACACACTGGATGGTATATAGTTAAGATGAATGACAGGAGACAGACACACTGGATGGTGTATAGTTAAGATGAATGACAGAGGAGACAGACACACTGGATGGTATATAGTTAAGATGAATGACAGTGGAGACAGACACACTGGATGGTATATAGTTAAGATGAATGATAGAGGAGGGAGACACACTGGATGGTGTATAGTTAAGATGAATGACAGTGGAGACAGACACACTGGATGGTATATAGTTAAGATGAATGACAGTGGAGACAGACACACTGGATGGTGTATAGTTAAGATGAATGACAGTGGAGACAGACACACTGGATGGTGTATAGTTAAGATGAATGACAGTGGAGACAGACACACTGGATGGTGTATAGTTAAGATGAATGACAGAGGAGAGAGACACACTGGATGGTATATAGTTAAGATGAATGACAGAGGAGACAGACACACTGGATGGTATATAGTTAAGATGAATGACAGAGGAGAGAGACACACTGGATGGTATATAGTTAAGATGAATGACAGTGGAGACAGACACACTGGATGGTATATAGTTAAGATGAATGACAGTGGAGAGAGACACACTGGATGGTATATAGTTAAGATGAATGACAGAGGAGACAGACACACTGGATGGTATATAGTTAAGATGAATGGCAGAGGAGACAGACACACTGGATGGTTTATAGTTAAGATGAATGACAGAGGAGACAGACACACTGGATGGTATATAGTTAAGATGAATGACAGAGGAGACAGACACACTGGATGTTATATAGTTAAGATGAATGACAGAGGAGAGAGACACACTGGATGGTGTATAGTTAAGATGAATGACAGTGGAGACAGACACACTGGATGGTGTATAGTTAAGATGAATGACAGAGGAGGGAGACACACTGGATGGTATATAGTTAAGATGAATGACAGAGGAGACAGACACACTGGATGTTATATAGTTAAGATGAATGACAGTGGAGACAGACACACTGGATGGTGTATAGTTAAGATGAATGACAGAGGGAGACACACTGGATGGTATATAGTTAAGATGAATGACAGAGGAGAGAGACACACTGGATGGTGTATAGTTAAGATGAATGACAGTGGAGACAGACGCACTGGATGGTGTATAGTTAAGATGAATGACAGAGGAGGGAGACACACTGGAAGGTATATAGTTAAGATGAATGACAGTGGAGACAGACACACTGGATGGTGTATAGTTAAGATGAATGACAGAGGAGACAGACACACTGGATGGTATATAGTTAAGATGAATGACAGAGGAGACAGACACACTGGATGGTATATAGTTAAGATGAATGACAGAGGAGACAGACACACTGGATGGTATATAGTTAAGATGAATGACAGGAGACAGACACACTGGATGGTATATAGTTAAGATGAATGACAGAAGAGACAGACACACTGGATGGTATATAGTTAAGATGAATGACAGGAGACAGACACACTGGATGGTGTATAGTTAAGATGAATGACAGAGGAGACAGACACACTGGATGGTATATAGTTAAGATGAATGACAGAGGAGGGAGACACACTGGATGGTGTATAGTTAAGATGAATGACAGTGGAGACAGACACACTGGATGGTATATAGTTAAGATGAATGACAGTGGAGACAGACACACTGGATGGTGTATAGTTAAGATGAATGACAGAGGAGACAGACACACTGGATGGTATATAGTTAAGATGAATGACAGGAGACAGACACACTGGATGGTATATAGTTAAGATGAATGACAGAAGAGACAGACACACTGGATTGTATATAGTTAAGATGAATGACAGAGGAGAGAGACACACTGGATGGTGTATAGTTAAGATGAATGACAGTGGAGACAGACACACTGGATGGTGTATAGTTAAGATGAATGACAGAGGAGGGAGACACACTGGATGGTATATAGTTAAGATGAATGACAGAGGAGACAGACACACTGGATGTTATATAGTTAAGATGAATGACAGTGGAGACAGACACACTGGATGGTGTATAGTTAAGATGAATGACAGAGGAGGGAGACACACTGGATGGTATATAGTTAAGATGAATGACAGAGGAGAGAGACACACTGGATGGTGTATAGTTAAGATGAATGACAGTGGAGACAGACACACTGGATGGTGTATAGTTAAGATGAATGACAGAGGGAGACACACTGGAAGGTATATAGTTAAGATGAATGACAGTGGAGACAGACACACTGGATGGTGTATAGTTAAGATGAATGACAGAGGAGACAGACACACTGGATGGTATATAGTTAAGATGAATGACAGAGGAGACAGACACACTGGATGGTATATAGTTAAGATGAATGACAGAGGAGACAGACACACTGGATGGTATATAGTTAAGATGAATGACAGGAGACAGACACACTGGATGGTATATAGTTAAGATGAATGACAGAAGAGACAGACACACTGGATGGTATATAGTTAAGATGAATGACAGGAGACAGACACACTGGATGGTGTATAGTTAAGATGAATGACAGAGGAGACAGACACACTGGATGGTATATAGTTAAGATGAATGACAGTGGAGACAGACACACTGGATGGTATATAGTTAAGATGAATGACAGTGGAGACAGACACACTGGATGGTATATAGTTAAGATGAATGACAGTGGAGACAGACACACTGGATGGTATATACACTGCTCAAAAAAATAAAGGGAACACTTAAACAACACAATGTAACTCCAAGTCAATCACACTTCTGTGAAATCAAACTGTCCACTTAGGAAGCAACACTGATTGACAATAAATTTCACATGCTGTTGTGCAAATGGAATAGACAAAAGGTGGAAATTATAGGCAATTAGCAAGACACCCCCAAAAAAGGAGTGATTCTGCAGGTGGTGACCACAGACCACTTCTCAGTTCCTATGCTTCCTGGCTGATGTTTTGGTCACTTTTGAATGCTGGCGGTGCTCTCACTCTAGTGGTAGCATGAGACGGAGTCTACAACCCACACAAGTGGCTCAGGTAGTGCAGTTCATCCAGGATGGCACATCAATGCGAGCTGTGGCAAAAAGGTTTGCTGTGTCTGTCAGCGTAGTGTCCAGAGCATGGAGGCGCTACCAGGAGACAGGCCAGTACATCAGGAGACGTGGAGGAGGCCGTAGGAGGGCAACAACCCAGCAGCAGGACCGCTACCTCCGCCTTTGTGCAAGGAGGTGCACTGCCAGAGCCCTGCAAAATGACCTCCAGCAGGCCACAAATGTGCATGTGTCAGCATATGGTCTCACAAGGGGTCTGAGGATCTCATCTCGGTACCTATTGGCAGTCAGGCTACCTCTGGCGAGCACATGGAGGGCTGTGCGGCCCCACAAAGAAATGCCACCCCACACCATGACTGACCCATCGCCAAACCGGTCATGCTGGGGGATGTTGCAGGCAGCAGAACGTTCTCCACGGCGTCTCCAGACTCTGTCACGTCTGTCACATGTGCTCATGTGCTCAGTGTGAACCTGCTTTCATCTGTGAAGAGCACAGGGCGCCAGTGGCGAATTTGCCAATCTTGGTGTTCTCTGGCAAATGCCAAACGTCCTGCACGGTGTTGGGCTGTAAGCACAACCCCCACCTGTGGACGCCGGGCCCTCATACCACCCTCATGGAGTCTGTTTCTGACCGTTTGAGCAGACACATGCACATTTGTGGTCATTTTGCAGGGCTCTGGCAGTGCACCTCCTTGCACAAAGGCGGAGGTAGCGGTCCTGCTGCTGGGTTGTTGCCCCCCTACGGCCTCCTCCACGTCTCCTGATGTACTGGCCTGTCTCCTGGTAGCGCCTCCATGCTCTGGACACTACGCTGACAGACACAGCAAACCTTTTTGCCACAGCTCGCATTGATGTGCCATCCTGGATGAACTGCACTACCTGAGCCACTTGTGTGGGTTGTAGACTCCGTCTCATGCTACCACTAGAGTGAGAGCACCGCCAGCATTCAAAAGTGACCAAAACATCAGCCAGGAAGCATAGGAACTGAGAAGTGGTCTGTGGTCACCACCTGCAGAATCACTCCTTTTTTGGGGGTGTCTTGCTAATTGCCTATAATTTCCACCTTTTGTCTATTCCATTTGCACAACAGTATGTGAAATTTATTGTCAATCAGTGTTGCTTCCTAAGTGGACAGTTTGATTTCAAAGAAGTGTGATTGACTTGGAGTTACATTGTGTTGTTTAAGTGTTCCCTTTATTTTTTTGAGCAGTGTAGTTAAGATGAATGACAGTGGAGACAGACACACTGGATGATGTATAGTTAAGATGAATGACAGTGGAGAGAGAGATCGGTAAAATAACCTTTATGACTTCACATTGTCCAGCACAATGGCACCCAGCCTACATCCTAAATGGCACCCCATTCCCCATTTAGTGCACTTGTTTTGACCAGGGTACATGGGGCATGCCATAGGGCTCTGGTCAAAAGTCGTGCACTATACAAGGAATAGGGTGCCATTTAGGATGCAGGCCCAGGTCCTTGTTTCAAGTCCAGAACACATCTTTTGTCCCCCTCAACAAAGATGTAGGCTGTTTGACCATAAAGGCTAAACAACAACCAAGATGGAACTATATAAACACCTCCCATCCTTCCTGTGATTTAAGATATTCTAAAAATGCGCATCTCTTTAAACAATATGCAATTAGTACCATTTAAACAGCTAAAGTCATTAGCTCAGTGTTTACCACAAGCAACATTTTGTACACAAGATAACATCCCTCATTTGCATATGCTAATGTAAGGTAATTAGCTATACTCCGCCGAGTAATTCCGATCCAGCCAACCTGCGGGCAGTTTTAGGAGATTAACCACAAATAATGAAATAATTCAATCAATCACGTAAAGGCTAATATATGCATATGAAATGGCATGGGGCAGTCGACGCGGTTGGCTTTAATGTCAGGGAATCACAGAGAAAATAGACCTTGGCAGTTCGGAAGCATCGGGTATTGAGAGTGGAAACATCCACAAATATCAACAAATTGGCCTTAATTCGTTGCTTTGGCGTTAAACAGACAAAACCAAACAACATCAACAAAACACACGAGAGGCCATGTTTTTTTGGAGAATTATGGGGTGGCCGTTGCCATGGATTGTTTCCAGGAAACAAGAGCTCATCCAAACTTGTCTGTAATCATAGGCTTAGCTTGGGAAATTGTTGACAGGGTAACATCTCCAGAACAGAAAAAACAGGCCGTGTGCTTTAATAGGAAATATAAAAGCTTATTTTCCTCTGCTCCCGGCAGTAAAGCAGTGGCGACAGACACAGAGGCGCTTATCTAATTTGACTTTAATGCGTGTTTGTGGCTGTGATGTTTTTCGCTCTTCTCCGGCGATGAAAAGCATGATAAACTCCTAAGTCTATTAGCAGTGACAATACTATACTCTCCCTACCGCTCCCCGATTCCATTAGCCTGTCTGGACATGGATATTAGGCCTACACTCTCACACTCACATACACACACAAACAGACATGGATATTAGGCCTACACTCTCACACTCACATACACACACAAACAGACATGGATATTAGGCCTACACTCTCACACTCACATACACATACAAACAGACATGGATATTAGGCCTACACTCTCACACTCACATACACACACAAACAGACATGGATATTAGGCCTACACTCTCACACTCACATACACATACAAACAGACATGGATATTAGGCCTACACTCTCACACTCACATACACATACAAACAGACATGGATATTAGGCCTACACTCTCACACTCACATACACACACAAACAGACATGGATATTAGGCCTACACTCTCACACTCACATACACACACAAACAGACATGGATATTAGGCCTACACTCTCACACTCACATACACACACAAACAGACATGGATATTAGGCCTACACTCTCACACTCACATACACACACAAACAGACATGGATATTAGGCCTACACTCTCACACTCACATACACATACAAACAGACATGGATATTAGGCCTACACTCTCACACTCACATACACACACAAACAGACATGGATATTAGGCCTACACTCTCACACTCACATACACACACAAACAGACATGGATATTAGGCCTACACTCTCACACTCACATACACACACAAACAGACATGGATATTAGGCCTACACTCTCACACTCACATACACACACAAACAGACATGGATATTAGGCCTACACTCTCACACTCACATACACACACAAACAGACATGGATATTAGGCCTACACTCTCACACTCACATACACACACAAACAGACATGGATATTAGGCCTACACTCTCACACTCACATACACACACAAACACACACAAACAGACATGGATATTAGGCCTACACTCTCACACACACACAAACAGACATGGATGTGTACCCAACTCCAGGAACACTGCTAGAAGACAATAAGGGAAGTGTTTATGGAGGAGCTCACTGATACAGTAGTATCTATCATAGGGCTGCTATTACACCAAGGACAATCTGCAGAGCCACCACCAAGCTTTCCTGTGTGTGTATGTGTGTGTGTGCGTGCGTCCGGCTGCTGTAACAGGGGGAACAGATTAGACATGGGTTGTGTGTGTGTGTGTGTGTGTGTGTGTGTGTGTGTGTGTGTGTGTGTGTGTGTGTGTGTGTGTGTGTGTCCGGCTGCTGTAACAGGGGGAACAGATTAGACATGGGTTGTGTGTGCGTGTGGCTGCTGTAACAGGGGGAACAGATTAGACATGGGTTGTGTGTGTGTGTGTGTAGGAGCTTTGCAAAGGTGTGTGAGGTACAAGTGTCGTGTTTCAATGGCATAGCCATGTATTTTTTTAAATGTATGTATTAATGTGAGGGTTCTGTATGTGGTGTTAATGAATGTGCTGTGTGCGTGTGTGTGCATGTGTTTGTGTGTCTTTGTGTGTGTTTGTGTGGATATGTGTGTGTTGTCCAAATAGAGTTTCTGTTACTCCTGTCAAACTAGGATCAATGCGGGGGAGAAGAGGGGCGGGGCCTTAATCCAAGGGTGGGGAGGTTCATGACAAAGCTGCAGTGTGGAAGGAGGTTGCCGTGGAGAATCACCTGGTGTTGCCGTGGCAACAGACTGGTCTGTAGATGTTACTATTTATGTAAATGCCAGCCAGTGAGCTTAATGCTGAGCCAATGATCACTTAATATCATAGCCTGTTGCTACCTCAATACAAATAAAATGGAAAACCTCTGAGTTAAAAAACACAATGAGAGTTATTCCTAAAACTGTACCACCAACGTAAGGTAACTATCACCTATGGCACTTTATTCTGTACTTGACTTTTTTCTGTTAGGGACACAAAAATTGGTTGGAATTTGACGGCTGTGCTTACATTTCATGAATATTATAATTCTGTATGTAATTTATCGTTGGCGTCCTGGGACCTCATAACTACTCTCAGTTTATGTTAAGAAGAAGAAGGATCAGCAAAGATGGAGAGACAATGTTTTCCAGGACACCTGTACTATCTAACCTCTCATAGCATCAGGACACCTGTACTATCTAACCTCTCATAGCATCAGGACACCTGTACTATCTAACCTCTCATAGCATCAGGACACCTGTCTAACCTCTCATAGCATTAGGACACCTGTACTATCTAACCTCTCATAGCATCAGGACACCTGTACTATCTAACCTCTCATAGCATCAGGACACCTGTCTAACCTCTCATAGCATCAGGACACCTGTCTAACCTCTCATAGCATCAGGACACCTGTACTATCTAACCTCTCATAGCATCAGGACACCTGTCTAACCCTCCAATAGCATCAGGACACCTGTACTATCTAACCTCTCATAGCATCAGAACACCTGTACTATCTAACCTCTCATAGCATCAGGACACCTGTCTAACCCTCCAATAGCATCAGGACACCTGTACTATCTAACCTCTCATAGCATCAGTACATGTGTACTATCTAACCATCCAATAGCATCAGGACACCTGTACTATCTAACCTCTCATAGCATCAGGACACGTGTACTATCTAACCGTCCAATAGTATCAGGACACCTGCAAAATCTCCCACTGACCTAATCAACTAGGAATAAAAGTATCCATGTCACATGACATGAGCTACTTCAAGGAAGGAAGGACAGCCACGTATCTACAGAATTGGAACCAGGCCCCAATCTCATGCTCTATCCGTCTGTCTCTGAGAAGGCCAGATGCCTCATCACTGATTCTGCTAGCATAGCTAGCTCCATTAGCACACAGTGCATGCCGAGACACTGACCTCCAGGCTAGCACATCTGTTAATACAATACATCTAAATGGGTCCGTTGTCAAATTCATGTCCTTTTAATTATGATCTGGACGTCTCTGAGTAAACACGGACTCCCTATTTCACACAGACAGACGAGGGAAATGTCCTTGCATCAATGCCAGCTCAAAGTGACTGATGGCATAGACACGGCTGAGTAAAAAGTTAGGTGGTAAGAAACAGAGAATTGTGCCAGAGGTAGCAACACGCCAGCCTCTGCATAACAACACCACCCTGAGCCGTTCCAGTACTTCCCGATAGGGTGGGTAAGATGGGGGTTTAGGTACCGAAGGGAACATCTACATCCCCAGGAATGACTGCCAAATACATTCAAGGAGGGGGGTTAGGGTGGAAGACTGGTGGGATGGAACAAGTGCGAGGAGGGTAAGGACAGTGTGTGGTGAAGAGTAAAACTGGATGGGAAGAAGAACAAGACGTCTTGGCTGTGTTCTGTCGCTATCGGGGAGAGAAAGGGTATGAAAGTGTGTGTGTGTGTGTGGAGGGGTTCTCTCTCTTTATGGGCATATCCTGTGGGTACCTCCATCTCTCTGGAAGTGACTGCCAACGACATGCAAGCCAGGGGGTTTGAGGAGGGAGGGAGTGTGTGTTCTGCACTGGCACCATGTATGCCTTGCCAGTGCTCCGGATGTGTTGGGCAGCCCTAGGGGAGAGGGGGGCGGTTATGTTGGCGATGAGGTTACCACCCTGTGGTGTGTGCTGTCAGTTCCAGAAAGGGATTTTACGAACAAGGTGGAAGAGGAGAGGACAGGAGGAGAGGACAGGAGGAGAGCAGACACAGTTCTCTGTGTGTCAACCTCTTTCCCTCTCTCACATCCCTCTATCCATCCCTCTATCCATCTCACCTCTCTCATCCCTCTCTCCATCCCTCCCTCTCTCATCCCTCTCTCCATCCCTCCCTCTCTCATCCCTCTCTCATCCCTCTATCCATCCATCCCTCTCTCATCCCTCTATCCATCCATCCCCCTCTCATCCCTCTATCCATCCATGCCTCCCTCATCCCTCTATCCTCCCTATCCATCCCTCTCTCATCCCTGTATCGATCCCTCCCTCCCGCCCTCTATCCATCCCTCCCTCCCTCCCTCTCTCATCCCTATCTCCATCCATCCATCCCTCCCTCTCTCATCCCTCTCTCATCCATCCCTATCTCCATCCATCCCTCTCTTTCTCCATCTCTCTCCAGTTTCTGTGACTTTTTTACTATATTCTTGGAAGGTGAGTGTGTGTGAATGTGTGTGTGCACAAGCTTACGGCTAACACACAAACAATCAGCACTTACAGCTTCCGACAGTAATCGAAGACGGCGTTCTCACATAAACACGAGAGCATGACGCCACCAAATGCCATTACACACAAGGTGGTAAGTACACACACAAGAGGTCGACTTCCTCTCAATGCCTGAGAAACACAACAGAATCAACAAAAAGGATAACGATGAACGATTCTTCTTTCTCTCACCGTTATGCTGCAAAACCCATTACACCGACTGCACAAGCACATTTAGTGAGGGTTTGAAGAGTGCTAAGAGAGAAAAATACCAGTCAAATAACACAGCCATTACCGTAATGCAGAGGTAGAGAGAAATATACCAGTCAAATATCACAGCCATTACCGTAATGCAGAGGTAGAGAGAAATATACCAGTCAAATATCACAGCCATTACCGTAATGCAGAGGTAGAGAGAAATATACCAGTCAAATAACACAGCCTTTACCGTAATGCAGAGGTAGAGAGAAATATACCAGTCAAATAACACAGCCATTACCGTAATGCAGAGGTAGAGAGAAATATACCAGTCAAATAACACAGCCATTACCGTAATGCAGAGGTAGAGAGAAATATACCAGTCAAATAACACAGCCATTACCGTAATGCAGCGGTAGAGAGAAATATACCAGTCAAATAACACAGCCATTACCGTAATGCAGCGGTAGAGAGAAATATACCAGTCAAATAACACAGCCATTACCGTAATGCAGCGGTAGAGAGAAAAATACCAGTCAAATAACACAGCCATTACCGTAATACAGAGGTAGAGAGAAAATCATCTACTTTGTTGTTTTGTTCCCCTTGACAGTGTTGAGTTCAACACCATCTGTATGTATTAAGATGCTTCCCCCTGGGAACAGACATCAGTTCAACGTCTAGTCTAGATTGACATTTGGTTGAGTTGTCAACTAATGTGAATTCAACGTGAAATTAATAAAACAATTTCACCATGTCATCGGATTAAAAGTTGGGTGAAAAATAGAGGGAATGTCTTTACGTTGATGCCTTTTTCAAATCCAATCAGTCTTCCACGTTGATTCAACATCACATAGATTTCTGTTGGTTGAAATGACGTGGAAACAACGTTGAGTCAACCAGGCTGTGCCCAGTGGGTTTGATGACACAGGAGTGATATGTGTAGGCTGTGTCACCAGTAGGCTGTGTCACCAGTTTGTGCCCAGTGGGTTTGATGACACATGAGTGATATGTGTAGGTTGTGTCACCAGTAGGCTGTGTCACCAGTTTGTGCCCAGTGGGTTTGATGACACAGGAGTGATATGTGTAGGCTGTGTCACCAGTTTGTGCCCAGTGGGTTTGATGACACAGGAGTGATATGTGTAGGCTGTGTCACCAGTAGGCTGTGTCACCAGTTTGTGCCCAGTGGGTTTGATGACACATGAGTGATATGTGTAGGCTGTGTCACCAGTAGGCTGTGTCACCAGTTTGTGCCCAGTGGGTTTGATGACACAGGAGTGATATGTGTAGGCTGTGTCACCAGGCTGTGCCCAGTGGGTTTGATGACACAGGAGTGATATGTGTAGGCTGTGTCACCAGTTTGTGCCCAGTGGGTTTGATGACACAGGAGTGATATGTGTAGGCTGTGTCACCAGTAGGCTGTGTCACCAGTTTGTGCCCAGTGGGTTTGATGACACAGGAGTGATATGTGTAGGCTGTGTCACCAGTTTGTGCCCAGTGGGTTTGATGACACAGGAGTGATATGTGTAGGCTGTGTCACCAGTTTGTGCCCAGTGGGTTTGATGACACAGGAGTGATATGTGTAGGCTGTGTCACCAGGCTGTGCCCAGTGGGTTTGATGACACAGGAGTGATACATGTAGGCTGTGTCACCAGTTTGTGCCCAGTGGGTTTGATGACACAGGAGTGATACATGTAGGCTGTGTCACCAGTTTGTGCCCAGTGGGTTTGATGACACAGGAGTGATATGTGTAGGCTGTGTCACCAGTTTGTGCCCAGTGGGTTTCATGACACAGGAGTGATATGTGTAGGCTGTGTCACCAGTAGGCTGTGTCACCAGTTTGCTCCAGACCCTGGTTGAAACACGACCACGGGAACCCAGGCTAAAGGGACGAGAGGAATAAGTGAACTCATCTGAAAGGAAGATGCATTGACATTGACAAGGGCTCATTCAACTCAGGTGAGAGTTGTCTTTCAATTCCATTCAAGGGGCGTTATTGGCTTGGGAAACATATGTTAACATTGCCGAAGTAAGTGAGGTAGATAATATACAAAAGTGAGAGAAAAAAAACAGTAAAAAGGAACAGTAAAAATTACACTCACAGAAGTTCCAAAAGAATCAAGACATTACAAATGTCATATTATGTCTATATACAGTGTTGTAACGATGTACAAATGGATAAAGTACAAAAGGGAAAATAAATAAGTATAAATATGGGTGATATTTACAATGGTGTTTGTTCTTCACTGGTTGACCTATTCTTGTGGCAACAGGTCACAAATCTTGCTGCTGTGATGGCACACTGGTATTTCACCCAGTAGATATGGGAGTTTATCAAATTTGGGTTTGTTTTCAAATTCTTTGTGGATCTGTGTAATCTGAGGGAAATACATGTTTCTAATATGGTCATACATTGGGCAGGAGGTTAGGAAGTGCAGCTCAGTTTCCACCTCATTTTGTGGGCAGTGTGCACATAGCCTGTCTTCTCTTGAGAGCCAGGTCTGCCTACGGCGGCCTTTCTCAATAGCAAGGCTATGCTCACTGAGTCTGTACATAGTCAGAGCTTTCCTTAAGTTTGGGTCAGTCACAGTGGTCAGGTATTCTGCCACTGTGTACTCTCTGTTTAGGGCCAAATAGTATTCTAATTTGCTCTGTTGTTTTGTTAATTCTTTCCAATTTGTCAAGTAATTATCTTTTTGTTTTCTCATGATTTGGTTGGGTCTAATTGTGTTGCTGTCCTGGGGCTCTGTGGGGTCTGTTTGTGTTTGTGAACAGAGCCCCAGGACCAGTTTGCTTATGGGACTCTTCTCCAGGTTCATCTCTCTGTAGGTGATGGCGTTGTTATGGAAGGATTGGGAATCACTTCCTTTTAGGTGGTTGTAGAATTTAACTATTTTCTGGATTTGGATAACTAGTGGGTATCGGCCTAATCTCTCTCTTGTCTATCTCTCTCTTGCTTGTCTCTCTCTCTCTCTTATTCAGATGGTAAATGTATTAAATAGAAACAAGGTTTGTCAGTAATGTCTTGACAGCGACACAGCACAAAAGACAGAAGGGTAGAGTCAGTGATGATACACTGAAGTGTTAGAGGCACTGTAACAGACAGAAACTATGTCAAGATGGCTGCCTTGTGTAAGAGAGGGAGAGCGAGAGATGGATAGAGGGAGAGAGGGGATAGAGTGAGAGAAGGATAGAGGGAGAGAGGGGATAGAGGGAGAGCGAGAGATGGATAGAGGGAGAGCGAGAGATGGATAGAGGGAGAGAGGGGAAAGGGAGAGCGAGAGATGGATAGAGGGAGAGAGGGGAGAGGGAGAGCGAGAGATGGATAGAGGGAGAGAGGGGAAAGAGTGAGAGAAGGATAGAGGGAGAGAGGGGATAGAGGGAGAGCGAGAGATGGATAGAGGGAGAGCGAGAGATGGATAGAGGGAGAGCGAGAGATGGATAGAGGGAGAGAGGGGAAAGGGAGAGCGAGAGATGGATAGAGGGAGAGAGGGGAGAGGGAGAGCGAGAGATGGATAGAGGGAGAGAGGGGAAAGGGAGAGCGAGATAGAGAAAGTGATCTTACTCCAGGTGTGTTGTGTAAGCCGGTCGTCCCTGGATCAATGCTATGGTCTGCCCACTGGGATATAGCGCGCACACACACACACACACACACACACACACACACACACACACACACACACACACACACACACACACACACACACACAGTGCTGGAGGTAGTACTTGTGTTCAGGAACCCTCGCTGTCAACCACACATCATAGTCACATGATCAAGTGGCAGGTTAAAATAGCAACATGTTCACTATCCCCCTGAGGCCTGTGATAGCAGGAAGAAAGGGAGGGAGGGAAGGAGGGAAGAGAGAGAGAGAGAGGGGGGTGGGAGAGAGAGGATGATGGAGAGATTATAGTAGAACAGAATACAGGAGAGAAGACTTAAACTACAGAGAGAGAGAGAGAGAGAGAGAGAGAGAGAGAGAGAGAGAGAGAGAGAGAGAGAGAGAGAGAGAGAGAGAGAATAGAATAGTAGAACAGAGTACAAGAGAGAAGACTTGAAAACGAGAGAGAATAGAATAGTAGAACAGAGTACAAGAGAGAAGACTTGAAAACGAGAGAGAATAGAATAGTAAAACAGAGCACAAGAGAGAAGACTTGAAAACGAGAGAGAATAGAATAGTAAAACAGAGCACAAGAGAGAAGACTTGAAAACGAGAGAGAATAGAATAGTAAAACAGAGCACAAGAGAGAAAGGTAGAAAACAAGATGACAGAGAGAAAGAGGATACAGATGAATAGAGTAGTAGAACAGAGTCCAAGAGACAGCAATAGAGGGAATGAGGGAGAGAATAATACTGTATTTCACCTTGACTTGAGACATAAACCCCGCTCTGTACACTGAACGAGACCTGACTGCAGACAGAGGGATTGTCAGCCTACCAAATCTACAAATCAACCTACAATCACATCATTCATTCCTTTGCGGTTAAGGCTAGCGTTTGTTTAAAGTGCACGGCCCCATTAAAACAAATCTTTGAAGGATTCAAAGACGTTTCACCTTTCGCTTGAATCGTGTACTTGAGGGAGTGTATGGAAATATTCTGCCTTGAAGCTTAATACAGAACATTCAGAAATAATACAGAAACATGTTTAATTCAGATACCATACTTGGAGAATGCTATGCTTCATGAGGGAAAATTCCTCCTTAATTATTCCATGGTAAACAGGACAAGCTCATTAACTTATTTAATTACTCTTAATAATAAGAGTGTTATGTAGAGACTGATTGGACAAATCCATCTGTGGCACACGACGACTAGGGCTGCATTCCAAATGGCACCCTACTCCCTATATAGTGCAATGGTTTTTACCAGATCCCAATGGGCTCTGCTCAAACGTAGTGCACTAAATAGGGAACCATTTGGGATGCATCTATAGGACGGATGGGAACACTCCCAGGTTGGAGGGTTTACAGTTGGTTGAATACAGAGATTGTGGGATAGTGAGGAATCTGTGGCTCATCTGACCAGTGGAGCACACTTCCCTTCAATTACAGTACTACCTCAATATCTCAGTGCAGTGTTGTGTTCTGGTGTGGTTGGCTGGGGATTTTGTGAATGAATTATTTCTCCCAACCGTGTGGGTGGGTTGTGTAGGCAGACATACAGAGGTGTTTGGTGGGTTCAGTGGCCTTGAATGTGTGTCACTGATAGGTGGAAACAACAACAACATTGTTCAAGGGCACATCCACAGATTTTTCACCTAGTCGGCTTGGGGATTCAAACCAGCGACCTTTCGGTTACTGTCCCACCGCGCTAGGCTACCTCCCACCATACAATCACATACATGACATGGTAATGACTGCACAACACACACCTAGGCCTAGATTCAGTCAGCATCGAGGAAGAGCCGCACTATCGCGTGATTGAAATGTGTTCGCGGACACAGCATTCACGGAACACGTTGCACTTGTCAGACTCGGCTTAATGAAAAATTCCCTTTAAATTTCAATCGCACTATAACACAGATCTTCCGCAATAAGGGTTGAATCCAAACCTTACTTTGTGCAGCGGTGAGAACATCCATGTGAGCATGTTAAATATCCATCCATAGGTTGATTTTAACTTCACTCGTGGTTGCCGTATTAGGAAAGATAACTTCACCTAATGTTGTGGTGCACCAACCAACATGGAAGACATTATTTACAAAGGGCTTCGAGTAGTGAAAAAGTTAGTACGACTCTGACTCGAGGCTGAAAAGTTATAAGTAGTAAGACTTTAAAACCAGGGACTCTCCAAAGTAAATCAGAGATTATTTACAAAAACTCTCTATGACCACTGGTGCATTCTAGGATGAACCAAACACACACGTCAAAACCACGGTCCACAGAGGACCACGCTTTCATTAGTCTGAAGAAAAAACTACAATCTGCTCCCAAACATATTTCAGCTCTGAATTATTGAATAGGTTTCATTCTCCCTCCAAAACGCCTCGAATGAGAAACATGCTTTGGGCTCATGAAAAATACATATTTGCTCCTCTCACTCTTTTGTCTTTTGTTCGGAGCAAAGTCATAGATTTTTTTAAATTTACTTTTGTCTCCGAGTTTTTGTCGCCCTTTTACAGGAAATGTAAACTCTTCCTGCGTTTTAACTTCTCGGAAATGTAATTTCCTTCAATGGAAACAAAGACTTCATTGATGGGTTTTGTTCTGGAACTAGATCAGTTGACAGACACGGGGAAGATTGCTTTATCATTGTAGATAGTTGTTGATGCAGTTAGAATGAGAGGTTCAGGGAAGTATCAATGTCTCCGCTCAAACAGCGCTGCTGACAAACCATCCTCATTATCTCGCTCTAATATCTATTTACTCTCTCGCCTCCGATCCAAACGCATTAGCTTGACTCCAAACGCTACCCAAATAATGCATAGGCAGAGAGAGGAAGATGACAGTACAGATTTGTGTTGAGACACCAAAGCCCTACAAGTGTAGAGCCAACACCGGATTGTTGAATGTCTCACCACTTACACCACAAGGTCTCTGCAAGCCCTAGAGCAAGCACTTCTTACTAGTACTCTACAGCACTGTAACGTATTGAGAAATCTGCAGTTTGGGCTTGTTGATTGCTGGGATTCTTTCCATGAATTTGTGTTGAAATAAAAAAAGCCCTACAGGTGTAAAAATGTAGCTAGAAATTCTCAACTTACTTCACTACAAGACCTAGAAAGAACTTTGTTCCCTTCAGCACTGCAATATATTGAGGCATTCTTCTGCAATTTGGCAGTTGTTGACAACTGAGACTCTCTCCCAAGAACTCTCAAGTCAACACCAGTATGTCTATAACTGTAATACCCAATCTTACCATGCTTCAGCCTCCAATAACCTCCAACGACCACCATTTGGAGAAGACCTAACTACCTAACCTACTGGCTAACCCTTTAGCTCCACTCCTCCTCCCTCCACAACCTGGGGGTAGACGTAATGTAGTAAATGTACATCTGGTACACTCCAATTAGTATGATATGTTACGTTTAATATGTGGATGTACACCAAACATTTCGTATGATATGTTAGGAATTACAATTCGTACAATATGTTATGAATTTGCATAACGTATGATATGTTGCAAATTACAATTTGTTGTGGCTAACGTTAGCTAAGTGGCTAATGTTAGCTAGGTCGCTAATGTTAGCTAGGCTAGGGGTTAGGTGTTAGGGTTAGCTAACATGCTAAGTAGTTGCAAAGTAGCTAAAAAGTAGCAATTAGTTGCAAAGTTTCTAATTAGCTAAAATTGTCCGTGATGAGTGTCGAACATGCAACCTTTGGGTTGCTAGACGTTTGCATTATACGCCAACCATCCACCCTACTTTTGTTTTTTGCCTTAAGTAATCCTCTGTTTTATGTAACCATACCAAACATATCATACTAATTTAAGTGTCCCGGATGTATATTTACTATGTTACGTCTAGTCAGTGAGACCAGGCTGCCCTCCATCAGGTGCCCTAATAGACATCTCATCAGTCTGGAGGAGCAGCCAGGCGTGAAAAGAATGGTGCCTGTAAAAGAGAGAGAGAGAGGGAGTGAGAAAAGAGAAGTAGGCTTTTTAAAGCATAGTCAGACTCAGGTGACTCAACTGGCTGAAGAAGGCAACATGTGACAGAGCTCATAATTGCCCTTGGAGCATATTGCCTCATCCTGCCATCCCATCATTTGTGCCAGTCACTTGTGATAAATTAATAAAGCCATCTCTGATTTGTGCTAAATGAGTAAGGCCTTGCCTGATTGGTTGGCGGGGCAGGAAATTAAGACTGGTGTCTAAAAGGATCCCCTCCTCTGAGGTACTTGTGTATATCTAATGGGATCTAAAATTGGACAAAGGTGTCAGGTCCTCTTAGGAGGTGGGTGTGTGAACCACATGGATCTCTGGTTGAAGACACTTGAGGGTAATAGTGGAGGGAACAACAACACTGCAGCTAAGCTTTTGTTTCACGTCTTCAGATGAATGTATTAATTGGAAGTGGCTCTGGATAAGAGTGTCTGCTGAATGACAAATGTAAACGTAGCTCTAAAAGACTTGATTTAACTGATAATTCTCTTAAATAACTAAAGACTATTGAACACTTTGTGGATTTAATAGCTGAATCAGTTGTTACTTTTGGCATGAAACAAAACCATGCACCCACTGCAGTTCTCCAGGACCAGAGTTGTTGTACAATGATGTGATCGAGCTATGAACAGATTATCATAAAATGTGTACACAAAACTCTATGCATGGCAACATTTACATATCCAAGGTGTACATTTATTTTTGCATTCAAAATGCTGTGTAGTCAAAACTTCAACTTGTACTTGAGTCGTTGCTCAGCCTACGTACTGTCTGAACTGATGCTAATAAATGTGACACTAACCAGCCACTTATCTGTCACTTATGTTAAAATATATCTAGTACAGTCGCGTGTGCTGTGTCATTCTGTGGTAACAACACCGCTTATTTAAGATGCAAATGAGATCAAGGTGTGTAAGAGTCTTTTAAATGTAAGAGGTGCCCTACCAAAAGTAGCACTGGTACTTTTAAGTCCTTTGAGTAGAACTAGGATGCCATAGCCTGGTAAAACCATACTGAAAGCTGCGCTCAGCATGATTCAATGGGGAGCGCAGCATCCGGTCTGGTTTACACCAGGCTAAGGACATTAACAATCCTTGGTGAAATCTAGCAGCTTTCACTGTTTGGTGATTTCATTCCAGTAACAACAACATGCCTTTTAATCATTTGCTCATTTTTATTCAGCAGAATTTTTTAATACAACGACAAGGGCTGTCATAAGGAAACAAATTCAAACACTGTTTCTGCTACGGCATACAGAGACAGAGAGACAGAGAGACAGAGAGACAGAGAGACAGAGAGACAGAGAGACAGAGAGAGAGAGAGAGAGAGAGAGAGAGAGAGAGAGAGAGAGAGAGAGAGAGAGAGAGATCATCATGTCACCATCATATGTAAACATTACAGAAAGAGGGAGGAGGAAGATGAGAAAATGCTGTTTGTCAAGGTGTTCTGGCCACGAGAGAGAAGAAAGACGAGAATAAAACACTCCCAACATAAACGTCATTAAACGTCATATGACATAGGTATACATCAAGGACAGAAATAAGCTTGTCCGGTTGGTGTGGCTCTCCAGCTAGCTTTTTAAAATAAACTTCATAAAACATAGCATTATTCATTTCTTGTCATTCATTAAGGAAGCGTTTCTCTCTGCAAAAAGCTGTTAATATTAAAAGTGAATGGATCCTCTGCTTAAATCCCCCTTCTCAAGGCCTAGCCCCTTTCCTGTACAACGGATAGGAGGGATTGGCTGTGGTAGGGATAGGGTAAGGTAGCGATGCACATGATTAGCTGACGTGGGCGCATGACGTCACTAATCAGGAAACGTGTTGAAAGGATGACATGGCAATTAACGGAGCTCTGCAGCGGGGGGGAAGGAACATGATAAGAACAACTGGTAGTGGCTCAGGCAGGGTGGAGAAGAGGAAGGATTGGACAGTCACTGTTTTTATGAGTTCATAGCTATAGCATGCTCTTTCAGAGTCAGGAGGGAGGAGGAGGAGGAGGAGGAAGGGATGCACAGAGTAGCAGGAGAGAGGACCGGAAGGATGAACATGGAATAAAAGGAAGAGAGAGAGTCAATGCTTGTCCTTTACTTTGTTTTATTTTCGTTGAATTGTTTTCTGTCACTTTTTCTCGTCCAATGAGTGCATCTCGTCTTCCGCGTTGGTCTTTGGAATGGCGCCGTGCGTTTTTCATTTTTTTAGTTTGTAGCCAAACTCGTCTGCGTCATCGTCGCGGAAGTCTCCGTAGCGCCAGATGTTGAGCTGAGATAAAACATGAGACAGAAAAGACTATGAGCGCTTAGTGAATAGCTGACAATAAAATAGACAAGCAACAGTTT
Organism: Salvelinus namaycush; assembly: GCF_016432855.1. NCBI lineage: Eukaryota > Metazoa > Chordata > Actinopteri > Salmoniformes > Salmonidae > Salvelinus > Salvelinus namaycush. Next base: position 44,313,295 of record NC_052312.1, read on the forward strand.
CACATTAACCTTCAGTTCAAATGGGAGACTTAGCCTCCCCCCGAGACAGAGAGAGACAGACAGAGAGAGAGAGAGACACACAGAGAGAGAGAGAGAGACATAGAGCAAGAGATATAGAGAGAGAGAGAGAGAGAGAGAGAGAGAGAGAGAGACAGAGAGAGAGCAAGAGACAGAGAGAGCGAGAGTGAGCGAGACAGCGAGAGAGGAAGAGGTAGAGACAGGGGCAGGTAGACAGAGGTTGAAAGGTAGAGAGAGAGAGAGAGAGGTAGAGACAGGGGCAGGTAGACAGAGGTTGAAAGGTAGAGAGAGAGAGAGAGAGAGAGGTAGAGACAGGGGCAGGTAGACAGAGGTTGAAAGGTAGAGAGAGAGAGAGAGAGAGAGAGAGAGAGAGAGAGAGAGAGAGAGAGAGAGAGAGAGAGAGAGACAGAGAGAGACAGAGAGAGACAGAGAGAGACAGAGAGAGAGAGAGAGACAGAGAGAGAGAGAGAGAGAGAGAGAGAGACAGAGAGACAGAGAGAGAGAGAGAGAGAGAGAGAGAGAGAGAGAGAGAGAGAGAGAGGTAGAGACAGGGGCAGGTAGACAGAGGTTGAAAGGTAGAGAGAGAGAGAGAGGTAGAGACAGGGGCAGGTAGACAGAGGTTGAAAGGTAGAGAGAGAGCGAGGTAGAGAGAGGTAGAGACAGGGCAGGTAGACAGAGGTTGAAAGGTAGAGAGAGAGAGAGAGAGGTAGAGACAGGGGGAGGTAGACAGAGGTTGAAAGGTAGAGAGAGAGAGGTAAAGAGGTATAGAGAGAACATCAGTGTACTCTCACACCCCAGTGAGAATGAGGGGAGCATCATCATTTAATCCCCGTCAGACACATCCCTGTTTATTCCCTCTATTCCATTAAATCCATTCCGCTGAGCTCTGCATCCCTCATCAAGCATCCAAGCCATTTCCTGCTAAACGTTCCGTTTGACGCGCAATGGGAAGGGTGGTGGTAGTGTGTGTGAGGGGGCATTCTAGGTGTGTACGCAATAAGTTGTGTGTGTGTGTGTGTGTGAGAGATGTTTCACGACACCAACCAAGGCCCCCTCCTCTCCTCATCAGCAGCGTGTGATCAGCTGTTAACATGACGATTCACAGCCAATTAGCGCCCATGCTAATCGTTAGGAAGCGGCTGCCATGTCGTCAATGTTGTCTTTCCTGTTTCTTTTCCTTTTCCGTCGATGCTTCGTCACTCCTTCCGGCCTTTTGGAGAACTACATCTAATTTACACCAATTTGCCTGTGATTGGACGATTGTTTGAGCATGGCGTTGTGTGATTGGACAATATGTCAAAGCAGTGAGAGTGTTTGTCTTGTGACTGGCTGTTGGAGAGAACTGTGCCTTCTTGAAGGTCACCGTGTTTAAGGAGGATAAATGTATGCCACCTGTTTACCATAAAGCAGGTAAAACAAGCACCCCAAGATTAGACAAACTAATCTATATAAGTTCATTGGCTATGCTCTTGGGCAAGATACAGTAAACAGTTACTGTATAACTAGGAATATTAGGATTGAGCGGTGTAATGGCAAGGATAATGAAACTGGGCTGATACTTTTTGTAGATGCTCTGTCATCTGACTAGACGATTGGCTAGTGTACCTAAACAGGTAGAACCACCTGCGTTTGGATTGGTTTCTGTGCTGTGAGCGGACCCTGGGGTGTGTGGGGGCGGGCAAGAGGCCTGGATGCCATCTATCCCTCTCTCCATCCCTTGCTTTCTTTCCATCAGCGTGGGCCTGCACAGATTGTGGGCCAGTGTCCATTTAGGACAGCACTGCCTGCCAATGAGATGTGTAATGTCTTCAGAGAACAGACAGGTGGAGAGGAAGACAGAGGGAGCAGAGAAATGAAGGAGAGCTCCTTTCTTCTACTAGTAGTTGTAATTACAGCTTTGGAAACACCGGTTTCCCTGTCATGCCAATAAAGCTAGGCTGAATTTGTATTGTGTTGAGCGAGCTAGTACGAAACAGGGAGAGAAAAGTGAGTAAGAGGGAGAGAGGTAGAGGGAGGTAGAGAGAGAGAGGGAGCAAGAGACGTAAAGAGGTAGAGAGCCGTAGAGAGAGACGTAGAGAGAGAGGTAGAGAGAGAGAGGGAGCAAGAGACATAAAGAGGTAGAGAGACGTAGAGAGAGAGGTAGAGAGAGAGAGGGAGCAAGAGACATAAAGAGGTAGAGAGACGTAGAGAGAGAGGTAGAGAGAGAGGGAGCAAGAGACGTAAAGAGGTAGAGAGACGTAGAGAGAGAGGTAGAGAGAGAAAGAGAGGGAGCAAGAGACGTGAAGAGGTAGAGACGTAGAGAGAGAGGTAGAGAGAGAGAGAGAGAGGGAGCAAGAGACGTAAAGAGGTAGAGAGACGTAGAGAGAGAGGTAGAGAGAGAGGGATCAAGAGACGTATAAAGGTAGAGAGACGTAGAGAGAGGTAGAGAGAGAGAGGGAGCAAGAGACGTAAAGAGGTAGAGCGACGTAGAGAGAGACGTAGAGAGAGAGGTAGAGAGAGAGAGGGAGCAAGAGACATAAAGAGGTAGAGAGACGAAGAGAGAGAGGTAGAGAGAGAGAGAGGGAGCAAGAGACATAAAGAGGTAGAGAGACGTAGAGAGAGAGGTAGAGAGAGAGGGAGCAAGAGACATAAAGAGGTAGAGAGATGTAGAGAGAGAGAGGGAGCAAGAGACGTAAAGAGGTAGAGAGACGTAGAGAGAGAGGTAGAGAGAGAGGGAGCAAGAGACATAAAGAGGTAGAGAGACGTAGAGAGAGAGAGGGAGCAAGAGACGTAAAGAGGTAGAGAGATGTAGAGAGAGAGGTAGAGAGAGAGGGAGCAAGAGACGTAAAGAGGTAGAGAGACGTAGAGAGAGAGGTAGAGAGAGAGGTAGATAGAGAGAGGGAGCAAGAGACATAAGGGAGGTAGAGAGACGTAGAGAGAGAGGTAGAGAGGGAGCAAGAGACGTAAAGAGGTAGAGAGATGTAGAGAGAGAGGTAGAGAGAGAGAGGGAGCAAGAGACATAAGGGAGGTAGAGAGACGTAGAGAGAGAGGTAGAGAGGGAGCAAGAGACGTAAAGAGGTAGAGAGATGTAGAGAGAGAGGTAGAGAGAGAGAGGGAGCAAGAGACATAAGGGAGGTAGAGAGACGTAGAGAGAGAGGTAGAGAGGGAGCAAGAGACGTAAAGAGGTAGAGAGACGTAGAGAGAGAGGGAGCAAGAGACGTAAAGAGGTAGAGAGACGTAGAGAGAGAGGTAGAGAGAGAGGGAGCAAGAGACATAAAGAGGTAGAGAGACGTAGAGAGAGAGAGGGAGCAAGAGACGTAAAGAGGTAGAGAGATGTAGAGAGAGAGGTAGAGAGAGAGGGAGCAAGAGACGTAAAGAGGTAGAGAGATGTAGAGAGAGAGGTAGAGAGAGAGAGGGAGCAAGAGACGTAAAGAGGTAGAGAGACGTAGAGAGAGAGGTAGAGAGAGAGGTAGAGAGAGAGAGGGAGCAAGAGACATAAGGGAGGTAGAGAGACGTAGAGAGAGAGGTAGAGAGGGAGCAAGAGACGTAAAGAGGTAGAGAGATGTAGAGAGAGAGGTAGAGAGAGAGAGGGAGCAAGAGACATAAGGGAGGTAGAGAGACGTAGAGAGAGAGGTAGAGAGGGAGCAAGAGACGTAAAGAGGTAGAGAGACGTAGAGAGAGAGGTAGAGAGGGAGCAAGAGACGTAAAGAGGTAGAGAGATGTAGAGAGAGAGGGAGCAAGAGACGTAAAGAGGTAGAGAGATGTAGAGAGAGAGGTAGAGAGAGAGAGGGAGCAAGAGACATAAGGGAGGTAGAGAGACGTAGAGAGAGAGGTAGAGAGGGAGCAAGAGACGTAAAGAGGTAGAGAGACGTAGAGAGAGAGGGAGCAAGAGACGTAAAGAGGTAGAGAGACGTAGAGAGAGAGGTAGAGAGAGAGAGGGAGCAAGAGACGTAAAGAGGTAGAGAGAAACTTACCCTGGCAGTCTTGGCAGACTCCTGACCGTTGAGATACTCCGTCACCTGAGAGAGAACATGCATTAGTGTTGCAACTAAACCAGACTGAATGCTGTGGAGAGAAACACATTGGGTGCATCTCAACTCTCTAACGTAGCCTCCTCGACTCGTCTCCTTTCCTTCATTGAAAATCGGCTCAGTGCAGATGAATGAGGAGGACGCCACTTTAGACTATCAACACGCACCGAAAAACACATTCCCACCCATACATTCATAATACACATGTCGACAGGCTTCATTGGTAGCACTGCATTGCACATGGTAACAACAAAAACAGCTAGGTCATCATCAGATCAATAGGAAACGCGGATGCTAACCGCTAGCCCACGTGCTAACAGCTAACAACAGTGAGCAATCAAGCCAAGTGGCTCTCGTCTATACAGCGAGCTAGCTTTTAGAGCCTTCCTATTTAGCATTTAATTACAATCAAAATGCATTCACGTTTCAGCGTTAGGCTAGCAGGGTAAGAGAGGCGCACTACCTGCCTACACTAGTGATGAAATCAGACCTGTATTGTGATTGTACTGCATCACAAGGGCAGGTGATTAGTCGGCGAGGGCCCTGATAGAGCAGTGAATGGTGGGAATAGAGTCAGGAAGTCAGAATCCTCTAGGATATTGAGGTCTGTAAATGAAGTAGATTGTGCTTGTATATGTGTGTCTATGTCTGGGTCTTGGTTAGGGCTGGGAATGATGATATTAAAACGATACTTAGGTGCTGATATGTTATGTAGGGGCGGCAGGTAGCCTAGTGGTTAGAGTGTTGGGCCAGTAACCGAAAGGTTGTTGGATCGAATCCCCGAGCTGACAAGGTAAAAAGCTGTCGTTCTACCCCTGAACAAGGCAGTTAACTGTTCCCCGGTAGGCCGTCATTGTAAATAAGAATTTGTTCTTCACTGACTTGCCTAGTTAAATAAAGGTTAAATAAAAATGATCACAATCCTATATGTATTGCGATTCGATACTGTGATTTGTTGTTCCAAACATATTGCTCACCATATGTCTGAGGCAGAGGAACAAGAGAGAGTCATGAGAAAACAAGTTTGATCAGTCATGTAAATGTGCTGAAAACAAATTGGCTTCCTACTTAAAAAGAAGATGGAGAACAAGCTATGAAGGAAAATACTGGAGATGTGGTGTGCAGTTACAGCCAACTAGCACAAAAATAATATTATCAAAACAATATGATATATCGTCAAATGTAACTGTAGTGATTTTTCTCCCCATCCTTAGTCTTTGTGTAAGTGTGGGAGATTAGGCTGGCTTGGATAGACAGGATTTGACTTGTGATGCTTCGGCTCAGATAGATATATATATAAATATATATATAAAAGAGAGAGAGAGACAGAGAGAGAGAGAGAGAGAGAGACAGAGAGAGAGAGAGAGAGAGAGAGAGAGAGAGAGAGAGAGAGAGACAGAAGAGAGAGAGAGACAGTAGAGAGAGAGAGAGAGACAGAAGAGAGAGAGAGAGAGACAGAAGAGAGAGAGAGAGACAGAAGAGAGAGAGAGAGACAGAAGAGAGAGAGAGACAGAAGAGAGAGAGAGAGAGAGCGACAGAGAGAGAGAGAGAGAGAGAGACAGAAGAGAGAGAGAGACAGAAGAGAGAGAGAGAGAGACAGAAGAGAGAGAGAGAGAGAGAGAGAGAGAGAGAGAGAGAGAGAGAGAGAGAGAGAGACAGAAGAGAGAGAGAGAGAGACAGAAGAGAGAGAGAGAGAGAGAGAGAGACAGAAGAGAGAGAGAGAGACAGAAGAGAGAGAGAGAGAGAGAGACAGAGAGAGACAGAAGAGAGAGAGAGAGAGAGAGACAGAGAGAGACAGAAGAGAGAGAGAGAGACAGAAGAGAGAGAGAGAGAGACAGTAGAGAGAGAGAGAGAGACAGTAGAGAGACAGAGAGAGAGAGAGAGAGAGAGAGAGAGAGAGAGAGAGAGAGAGAGAGAGAGAGAGAGAGAGAGAGAGAGAGAGAGAGAGAGAGAGAGAGAGAGAGAGACAGAGAGACAGAGAGACAGAGAGAGAGAGAGAGAGAGAGAGAGAGAGAAAGAGAGAAAGAGAAAATCGGCAGACAGGCAGTGCTGGGCATATTGACCTCTTATTATGCCAGAGTGTCTATTTAGCCCCATTGACTGAGCCTGACGATGAGTCACAGGACACACACAGCATGACGGGACTGAGGGATGGGGGAGGGAGGTAGAGAGAGGGAGAGAGATGGAGGGAGGGGGTGGAGAAGAGCAAAAATGAGAGAGGGAGACAGAAAGGAAATGTCCGGTTATGGTCAAGAGAGACTGTGGGTATTGTCTGTCCGTGTGTGTGTATAGAGGCTGAAAAGCTCCAAACGAGGACGGTGCTCTGCACTGTGACTGAGCGGTTTAGCTCTACATGGTTCTGGCCAGCCCTCCTCTCTCTCCTCCAACCCAAGCTAACCCAGCCTCAGCTCTGGCTCCTTCCTGCCAGCGTGATCGATGGGGAGGCTTTTGGAGTGTGTGTCTCGGGTCAGTCAGGGGAAAAGTGGGTGAGGAGAAGGGGGGAGGGAGGATACACAAGATGGAGGGTGGGTTGAAGAGGAGAAAATGGGTGATAGGGGAGAATTGGGAGAGGAGTGGGGAAGAGAAAGGGGTCAAAGGTGTTGAAGGGGGGAGAATAGGAGTGAGGGGAAGGGGTAGAGGAGGACAGGAAAAATAAGGGATGAGAAGAGGGGACGGATAAGGAGGAGAGAAGGGGTGAGAGGGTGAAGAGTGGAAGAGAGTGAGTCAAAGGCTGAGGGAGGAGAAGGGGGGGTGAGACAGTCTACTCAATACAGTACCATATTAACCACAGAGGGTTTCATCATGCATCATAACTGACCAGGAGAACAGATGAGACTCCTGGCCAAGGAAATGAACACAGATATAGGAGAACAGCAGATGTTGAAAACTGCAGAGCGTGGATTCTGCATCGGAATAATTGCTTAGCTAGCTGGTATACACTGGTTCATTTGATAGCAACCCAGAACACACGAAAAACATACTTCAGTACAGCTGGATCGTACAGCTTTGTGTGTGTGTGTGTGTGTGTGTGTGATAAAGTGTGTGTGATGGAGAGCTGGAGAGAGAGAGTGGTGTGTGTGTGTGTGTGTGTGTGTGAGAGACTGTGTGTGCGTGGGGTGTCGAAAACTGCAACCGCTGCATAAGCTATCAATCAAAGCTAACTAAGAGTGAGAATTTAGAAAAGGGGACAGCAGATGTTCACATATCTCCTTACCAAACAGATGTCACCATATGGAGGTCCTAGTCAATAGCATTAATGTCTTATTTCAGAGGTCTCCGGTGACATTTGAGTGGCTGGGAGGGGTCAGGATACGCCATGTTAAAGGTATTTTGGTGCCCAGTGTCCTTCATGACTACTGATGTAGGTTAAAGTCCCTAGATGGAATTCCATCATCTTGTCATTTCCTTCCATCTACCGTCTGCTTTGGAGACCTCTTAGAGTAACCCCATCTCAATAATGACCTCATATTTGGTCCTGGCCAATAGCAGGGGATTATATGGAGGCATTACTATATGAATGAAAGGGAGCTGCCAGACAGCTAGCCAAGCTCTTTGTCCTTTAACTAAGGGGTGCCTTCCTGACAGACCGTCTCCTGCTGTTCTCTTCAGTACAGTATGTGAGAGCAGGAAGCCAGTGTGTGTATGTGTGCCTAGCATCCTCCTAATATGGGCCCATATGCTGTTCCAGAAAATCCCTTTCAGGACCCTTTTCACAGCCACCACACGGTCTCTACTTCCACTGGAGGAGAATCACTAGCCAATAAACAAAAAGAATACGGAACCAAATATCTCAACTAAATGAATAAATAGGATAGGGGGGTAGGCTTTGTGTATTTCAGAGAGAGAGAGAGAGAGAGAGAGAGAGAGAGAGAGAGAGAGAGAGAGAGAGAGAAATAATAGTACTGTATGACCCCACAGAGCTCCATATGCCAGATAGATGCCCCTGGTCCCATCTATACCAGGTTGGTGTTGGTGAACAACCTGCCACTACTTGGCAGACTGGGAGGTGGTGGGAATATGGTGTTGTTGAACAACCTGCCACTACCTGGCAGACTGGGAGGTGGTGGGAATATGGTGTTGGTGAACAACCTGCCACTACCTGGCAGACTGGGAGGTGGTAGGAATATGGTGAACAACCTGCCACTACCTGGCAGACTGGGAGGTGGTGGGAATATGGTGTTGGTGAACAACCTGCCACTACCTGGCAGACTGGGAGGTGGTGGGAATATGGTGTTGGTGAACAACCTGCCACTACCTGGCAGACTGGGAGGTGGTAGGAATATGGTGAACAACCTGCCACTACCTGGCAGACTGGGAGGTGGTGGGAATATGGTGTTGGTGAACAACCTGCCACTACCTGGCAGACTGGGAGGTGGTGGGAATATGGTGTTGGTGAACAACCTGCCACTACCTGGCAGACTGGGAGGTGGTAGGAATATGGTGAACAACCTGCCACTACCTGGCAGACTGGGAGGTGGTGGGAATATGGTGTTGTTGAACAACCTGCCACTACCTGGCAGACTGGGAGGTGGTGGGAATATGGTGAACAACCTGCCACTACCTGGTAGACTGGGAGGTGGTGGGAATATGGTGTTGTTGAACAACCTGCCACTACCTGGCAGACTGGGAGGTGGTGGGAATATGGTGTTGGGGAACAACCTGCCACTACCTGGCAGACTGGGAGGTGGTGGGAATATGGTGTTGGTGAACAACCTGCCACTACCTGGCAGACTGGGAGGTGGTGGGAATATGGTGTTGGGGAACAACCTGCCACTACCTGGCAGACTGGGAGGTGGTGGGAATATGGTGTTGGTGAACAACCTGCCACTACCTGGCAGACTGGGAGGTGGTGGGAATATGGTGTTGGTGAACAACCTGCCACCACCTGGCAGACTGGGAGGTGGTGGGAATATGGTGTTGGGGAACAACCTGCCACTACCTGGCAGACTGGGAGGTGGTGGGAATATGGTGAACAACCTGCCACTACCTGGCAGACTGGGAGGTGGTGGGAATATGGTGTTGGGGAACAACCTGCCACTACCTGGCAGACTGGGAGGTGGTGGGAATATGGTGAACAACCTGCCACTACCTGGCAGACTGGGAGGTGGTGGGAATATGGTGTTGGGGAACAACCTGCCACTACCTGGCAGACTGGGAGGTGGTGGGAATATGGTGTTGGTGAACAACCTGCCACTACCTGGCAGACTGGGAGGTGGTGGGAATATGGTGTTGGTGAACAACCTGCCACTACCTGGCAGACTGGGAGGTGGTGGGAATATGGTGTTGGTGAACAACCTGCCACTACCTGGCAGACTGGGAGGTGGTGGGAATATGGTGAACAACCTGCCACTACCTGGCAGACTGGGAGGCGGTGGGAATATGGTGTTGGGGAACAACCTGCCACTACCTGGCAGACTGGGAGGTGGTGGGAATATGGTGAACAACCTGCCACTACCTGGCAGACTGGGAGGTGGTGGGAATATGGTGAACAACCTGCCACTACCTGGCAGACTGGGAGGTGGTGGGAATATGGTGAACAACCTGCCACTACCTGGTAGACTGGGAGGTGGTGGGAATATGGTGTTGGTGAACAACCTGCCACTACCTGGCAGACTGGGAGGTGGTGGGAATATGGTGTTGGTGAACAACCTGCCACTACCTGGTAGACTGGGAGGTGGTGGGAATATGGTGAACAACCTGCCACTACCTGGCAGACTGGGAGGTGGTGGGAATATGGTGTTGGGGAACAACCTGCCACTACCTGGCAGACTGGGAGGTGGTGGGAATATGGTGTTGGGGAACAACCTGCCACTACCTGGCAGACTGGGAGGTGGTAGGAATATGGTGTTGGTGAACAACCTGCCACTACCTGGCAGACTGGGAGGTGGTGGGAATATGGTGAACAACCTGCCACTACCTGGCAGACTGGGAGGTGGTGGGAATATGGTGTTGGTGAACAACCTGCCACTACCTGGCAGACTGGGAGGTGGTGGGAATATGGTGTTGGTGAACAACCTGCCACTACCTGGCAGACTGGGAGGTGGTGGGAATATGGTGTTGGTGAACAACCTGCCACTACCTGGCAGACTGGGAGGTGGTGGGAATATGGTGTTGGTGAACAACCTGTCACTACCTGGTAGACTGGGAGGTGGTGGGAATATGGTGTTGGTGAACAACCTGCCACTACCTGGCAGACTGGGAGGTGGTGGGAATATGGTGAACAACCTGCCACTACCTGGCAGACTGGGAGGTGGTGGGAATATGGTGAACAACCTGCCACTACCTGGTAGACTGGGAGGTGGTGGGAATATGGTGTTGGTGAACAACCTGCCACTACCTGGCAGACTGGGAGGTGGTGGGAATATGGTGTTGGGGAACAACCTGCCACTACCTGGTAGACTGGGAGGTGGTGGGAATATGGTGTTGGTGAACAACCTGCCACTACCTGGTAGACTGGGAGGTGGTGGGAATATGGTGAACAACCTGCCACTACCTGGCAGACTGGGAGGCGGTGGGAATATGGTGTTGGGGAACAACCTGCCACTACCTGGTAGACTGGGAGGTGGTGGGAATATGGTGTTGGTGAACAACCTGCCACTACCTGGCAGACTGGGAGGTGGTGGGAATATGGTGTTGGGGAACAACCTGCCACTACCTGGCAGACTGGGAGGTGGTGGGAATATGGTGTTGGTGAACAACCTGCCACTACCTGGCAGACTGGGAGGTGGTGGGAATATGGTGTTGGGGAACAACCTGCCACTACCTGGCAGACTGGGAGGTGGTAGGAATATGGTGTTGGTGAACAACCTGCCACTACCTGGCAGACTGGGAGGTGGTGGGAATATGGTGAACAACCTGCCACTACCTGGCAGACTGGGAGGTGGTGGGAATATGGTGTTGGTGAACAACCTGCCACTACCTGGCAGACTGGGAGGTGGTGGGAATATGGTGTTGGTGAACAACCTGCCACTACCTGGCAGACTGGGAGGTGGTGGGAATATGGTGAACAACCTGCCACTACCTGGCAGACTGGGAGGTGGTGGGAATATGGTGTTGGTGAACAACCTGCCACTACCTGGCAGACTGGGAGGTGGTGGGAATATGGTGTTGGGGAACAACCTGCCACTACCTGGCAGACTGGGAGGTGGTGGGAATATGGTGAACAACCTGCCACTACCTGGCAGACTGGGAGGTGGTGGGAATATGGTGAACAACCTGCCACTACCTGGCAGACTGGGAGGTGGTGGGAATATGGTGTTGGTGAACAACCTGCCACTACCTGGCAGACTGGGAGGCGGTGGGAATATGGTGTTGTTGAACAACCTGCCACTACCTGGCAGACTGGGAGGTGGTGGGAATATGGTGTTGTTGAACAACCTGCCACTACCTGGCAGACTGGGAGGTGGTGGGAATATGGTGAACAACCTGCCACTACCTGGCAGACTGGGAGGTGGTGGGAATATGGTGTTGTTGAACAACCTGCCACTACCTGGCAGACTGGGAGGCGGTGGGAATATGGTGTTGGTGAACAACCTGCCACTACCTGGCAGACTGGGAGGTGGTGGGAATATGGTGTTGTTGAACAACCTGCCACTACCTGGCAGACTGGGAGGTGGTGGGAATATGGTGTTGTTGAACAACCTGCCACTACCTGGTAGACTGGGAGGTGGTGGGAATATGGTGTTGGTGAACAACCTGCCACTACCTGGCAGACTGGGAGGTGGTGGGAATATGGTGAACAACCTGCCACTACCTGGCAGACTGGGATGTGGTGGGAATATGGTGTTGGTGAACAACCTGTCACTACCTGGCAGACTGGGAGGTGGTGGGAATATGGTGTTGTTGAACAACCTGCCACTACCTGGCAGACTGGGAGGTGGTGGGAATATGGTGTTGGTGAACAACCTGCCACTACCTGGCAGACTGGGAGGTGGTGGGAATATGGTGTTGGTGAACAACCTGCCACTACCTGGCAGACTGGGAGGTGGTGGGAATATGGTGTTGGTGAACAACCTGCCACTACCTGGCAGACTGGGAGGTGGTGGGAATATGGTGTTGGTGAACAACCTGCCACTACCTGGCAGACTGGGAGGTGGTGGGAATATGGTGTTGGTGAACAACCTGCCACTACCTGGCAGACTGGGAGGTGGTGGGAATATGGTGTTGGTGAACAACCTGCCACTACCTGGCAGACTGGGAGGTGGTGGGAATATGGTGTTGGTGAACAACCTGCCACTACCTGGCAGACTGGGAGGTGGTGGGAATATGGTGTTGGTGAACAACCTGCCACTACCTGGCAGACTGGGAGGTGGTGGGAATATGGTGTTGGTGAACAACCTGCCACTACCTCGCAGACTGGGAGGTGGTAGGAATATGGTGTTGTTGAACAACCTGCCACTACCTGGCAGACTGGGAGGTGGTGGGAATATGGTGTTGGTGAACAACCTGCCACTACCTGGCAGACTGGGAGGTGGTGGGAATATGGTGAACAACCTGCCACTACCTGGCAGACTGGGAGGTGGTGGGAATATGGTGTTGGTGAACAACCTGCCACTACCTGGTAGACTGGGAGGTGGTGGGAATATGGTGTTGGTGAACAACCTGCCACTACCTGGCAGACTGGGAGGTGGTGGGAATATGGTGAACAACCTGCCACTACCTGGCAGACTGGGAGGTGGTGGGAATATGGTGTTGTTGAACAACCTGCCACTACCTGGCAGACTGGGAGGTGGTGGGAATATGGTGTTGGTGAACAACCTGCCACTACCTGGCAGACTGGGAGGTGGTGGGAATATGGTGTTGGGGAACAACCTGCCACTACCTGGCAGACTGGGAGGTGGTGGGAATATGGTGAACAACCTGCCACTACCTGGCAGACTGGGAGGTGGTGGGAATATGGTGTTGGTGAACAACCTGCCACTACCTGGCAGACTGGGAGGTGGTGGGAATATGGTGTTGGGGAACAACCTGCCACTACCTGGTAGACTGGGAGGTGGTGGGAATATGGTGTTGGGGAACAACCTGCCACTACCTGGTAGACTGGGAGGTGGTGGGAATATGGTGTTGGGGAACAACCTGCCACTACCTGGTAGACTGGGAGGTGGTGGGAATATGGTGTTGGGGAACAACCTGCCACTACCTGGCAGACTGGGAGGTGGTGGGAATATGGTGAACAACCTGCCACTACCTGGCAGACTGGGAGGTGGTGGGAATATGGTGAACAACCTGCCACTACCTGGCAGACTGGGAGGTGGTGGGAATATGGTGAACAACCTGCCACTACCTGGCAGACTGGGAGGTGGTGGGAATATGGTGAACAACCTGCCACTACCTGGCAGACTGGGAGGTGGTGGGAATATGGTGAACAACCTGCCACTACCTGGCAGACTGGGAGGTGGTGGGAATATGGTGTTGGTGAACAACCTGCCACTACCTGGTAGACTGGGAGGTGGTGGGAATATGGTGAACAACCTGCCACTACCTGGCAGACTGGGAGGTGGTGGGAATATGGTGTTGGTGAACAACCTGCCACTACCTGGCAGACTGGGAGGTGGTGGGAATATGGTGAACAACCTGCCACTACCTGGCAGACTGGGAGGTGGTGGGAATATGGTGAACAACCTGCCACTACCTGGCAGACTGGGAGGTGGTGGGAATATGGTGTTGGTGAACAACCTGCCACTACCTGGCAGACTGGGAGGTGGTGGGAATATGGTGAACAACCTGCCACTACCTGGCAGACTGGGAGGTGGTGGGAATATGGTGAACAACCTGCCACTACCTGGCAGACTGGGAGGTGGTGGGAATATGGTGTTGGTGAACAACCTGCCACTACCTGTCAGACTGGGAGGTGGTGGGAATATGGTGTTGGGGAACAACCTGCCACTACCTGGCAGACTGGGAGGTGGTGGGAATATGGTGAACAACCTGCCACTACCTGGCAGACTGGGAGGTGGTGGGAATATGGTGTTGTTGAACAACCTGCCACTACCTGGCAGACTGGGAGGTGGTGGGAATATGGTGAACAACCTGCCACTACCTGGCAGACGGTGGGAATATGGTGTTGGTGAACAACCTGCCACTACCTGGCAGACTGGGAGGTGGTGGGAATATGGTGAACAACCTGCCACTACCTGGCAGACTGGGAGGTGGTGGGAATATGGTGTTGGTGAACAACCTGCCACTACCTGGTAGACTGGGAGGTGGTGGGAATATGGTGAACAACCTGCCACTACCTGGCAGACTGGGAGGTGGTGGGAATATGGTGAACAACCTGCCACTACCTGGCAGACTGGGATGTGGTGGGAATATGGTGTTGGGGAACAACCTGCCACTACCTGGCAGACTGGGAGGTGGTGGGAATATGGTGAACAACCTGCCACTACCTGGCAGACGGTGGGAATATGGTGTTGGTGAACAACCTGCCACTACCTGGCAGACTGGGAGGTGGTGGGAATATGGTGTTGGTGAACAACCTGCCACTACCTGGCAGACTGGGAGGTGGTGGGAATATGGTGTTGGTGAACAACCTGCCACTACCTGGTAGACTGGGAGGTGGTGGGAATATGGTGAACAACCTGCCACTACCTGGCAGACTGGGAGGTGGTGGGAATATGGTGAACAACCTGCCACTACCTGGCAGACTGGGATGTGGTGGGAATATGGTGTTGGGGAACAACCTGCCACTACCTGGCAGACTGGGAGGTGGTGGGAATATGGTGAACAACCTGCCACTACCTGGCAGACTGGGAGGTGGTGGGAATATGGTGTTGGTGAACAACCTGCCACTACCTGGCAGACTGGGAGGTGGTGGGAATATGGTGTTGGTGAACAACCTGCCACTACCTGTCAGACTGGGAGGTGGTGGGAATATGGTGAACAACCTGCCACTACCTGTCAGACTGGGAGGTGGTGGGAATATGGTGTTGGTGGTCAGTGTGTTGAGTGTGTAGAATAAGACTAAGTAAGAGTGTGTGTGTGTTTGGTGGATCACTATACACAGGTGGTGTTTTGGAGATTGTGTGTGTGTGTCTCTACATGTGTGTATGTGGGAGTGCAAGCGCAGGTGTTGTTTTGGAGATTGTGTGTGTGTGTCTCTACATGTGTGTATGTGGGAGTGCACGCTCAGGTGTTGTTTTGGAGATTGTGTGTGTGTGTCTCTACATGTGTGTATGTGGGAGTGCACGCTCAGCTGTTGTTTTGGAGATTGTGTGTGTGTGTCTCTACATGTGTGTATGTGGGAGTGCAAGGTCAGGTGTTGTTTTGGTGCAAGTCTGAATGTGCTAGATGGCAGGTTTTTGGCAGGAGGTGTGTGAGTGGTTCTGGTTCAGGATGAACAGATCATGTGCATCCTGTTCTTGGTACAGAGAGTACATTCATTACCATAGTGTCTGACTCAATGCAGGTGATGCCTTAGAACCCCATTATAGTCAATCTGGAATAACGTTCTTCATTTTGTACAACAAAGTTAACGCTCGTTAGCAACACTAAGTATCAGTCGTATTATACACCCGAAGCCTTCTCCGCAAAACATCCCTCTTTCCCTCTCTCTCCCTTTCCCCCAAAACGCAAAAAGAGAGACCAAATGTATTCCATCTTATGAATAGTCAGCAATGGATTAACAACTGGTATCCAAGTCCAATTTATCTTCTGAACAGTCTGCCTCTGTACTTGTGAATAACAACGACTCCTCGCTTCGTAGATCTTTCCAGGCTCGTCTGACTCTGCAGTCCTGGGTGTTAGTCTTAAAGCTGCAAGATGTCACTTTTTTGGTCGACCTAACCAAATCCACAAAGAAATGGAGTTATAGATCTGTCATTCTCATTGAAAGCAGGTCTAAGAAGCGGTATATCTGTTCTATGTGCGCTATTTCTATGCTTCCCATTCTTAAGTTTAGTTTTTGCGTCTTTTACTTTCAATTTTGTACACCAGCTTCAAACAGCTGAAAATACAATATTTTTGGTTATGGAAAATACATTTCAGTGTTTTAGATGGTACAATGATTCTCTACAGTAGACTTGCTTGTTTTGTCACATAAACTGAAATTAGGCAAACTATTAGAATTTTAGCAACCAGGAAATGGTGGAGCTATTTCTGCATAGTTCATCTTTAAGTGATATCCCTCACAGAGAGAACCACACCACTGTCTGTCTGTCTTTCCAATGAATAGTGCATGGCGAGAGGAGACTCAGTGTTCTCCCCATGTCTCTCCAGACATCCTGGTAACATGGATTTGATTTGAAAAGCCCCTCTTTTAATCACAGCAGTCTTCGTCAGAGACTGCTCCCTGGAGGCTGTGTGTGGGAGTGTGTGTGTGTGTGCCATCTGTGCATGTCTGTGTGTGTGAGTACGGTATGTCTGCCTGTGTGTGTGTGTGTTTGTGTGACTGCGTGTCTGCATGCGCGCGTGTGTGTGTGTGTCCCTCTGAAGTCCCTGTGAGGCATGCTGGGACAGGCCCCGGTGCATGCTGGTAGCTCCAGCAGTGTGGTCTGTCGGGGGCTTTCAGGCAGCGAGGGGGACAACGTGGCATGACAGCGCCCCGCAACCGATGGTTCAACGAGTTAAGGAGGACCAGCGACAGAGGAGCGCCCCATCAGAGGACCTGGCTTCCGTGAGTACAGGCACACAACGCACCACGTTATATAGGCTATACACACACACATATACACTCTGGGATAGGGCTGTTACGGTGACCATATTACCGTCACACCGACGGTCACGAGTCATGACCGCAGTCAAATTCCACGTGACCGCTTAGTCACAGTCACTCAGCTTCTCCAAGCTCTGATGCTGCTGATGGTTATTAGTAGCCTACAAAAATTGCTAACTGTCTGGTACTCAGCACTCTATTGTCCCTCTCTGACATCACTGCAAATGTTATCAAAAATCTAATCAAACATTTCATGAGAGCCCATGAGCTCATGTTGCAACATTTCTATAGGCTATGTAATTGTGTGAGAAAATAGAGTGATGGCCTCTATTAAAAAGAGGAGGATCCCGTCAGCTTTCTATAGGCTATGCCTACTATATTTATTTCTCAACTTTCCTAATATTAAGCACATTGCTTCGCTTTACAACAGGAGTATAGCCTACCTGGCTGGCATGTAAATTAACCACAGGATAGCCAGATCAGGGCTTAACATAAGGACAACTTAGAGTATGCTATTCTGTTCATCTGAAATAGTCTACATTTTCTTCATATCATGTGTCTTTAGACCTGTCTAAAATAAATAATGGATTTACTGTTATGGTGTAGGCTATATTACATGGATTTATTAGACTTTTAAAAATGTAGATGTTCTGAAGGTCTGCATCAGTGGCTTGTAGGCTGTGTGTGGAAGCCAGGAGATGCTAAACATGTTTATGTTAATTAACGGTAAATTACCGCGAGACCGGCAGTTATTAGCTTGACAATCACCGGCTGACAAAATGTTACGACCACAGCCCAACTCTTAGATAGAAACATTGTGAACAAGGTTTTTAAAAAGGTATGTGGGCCTACTTCATCTCCACACACACACACCAGGTAGAGACACACACAGGCCGAGAACGTCGAGATTTGACCTACACAAGTGCATTTGATGGTAAAATACACAGACAGACCAATGTAATCATGTCTCTTGTAGGTCATTTTCCACTGAAAGAAAATGTTGACCATATAAACCAACCTAAATGATTATGATACAACTAAATAAAGTATAAAAAAAACCTATAGACATAGCTAAAGATGAGTTGGCAGAAAACGAGGGCAGACCTCGGTTAGAGTAGCAGTACAACTTTGGTTCTATTTCTCTCTTGTATTGTCTCTCCCCATGAGATCACCCACTGTGAAGTGACAGAAGTTTAAATGACCTACGCCCACTCTCCAAACCTCACTTCCCCCCTCTGTCTCTCTCTCCTCTCCTGGCCCCAGGGTGCGGGGGAGGCAGGAGTGTGTGTGTGTCTGTGGTCGGGCCAGGGGAAATAGAGCTTGGCTAGTGGCGCGTGTCACTGTCACCCTGGACAAGTCACAAGGCCCTCAGAGCACTGCTGCTGGCGGTGTGTGTGTGTGGGTATGAGAGGTAGGGTCGATATAAAAGTGTCCATTAGGCGTTCAACACAAACTCTTACTGGTTAATGAGGTATCGAACAGTCAGGAGGAAGGGGCATGCTTTTGTACACTCCACAGTGTACTGGCGGGGGAGGGGGTGATGGGACATGACAGGAACCCATGGGGGGTTTAGGGTGAGGGGGTCGATGGCAAGCTGTCAAACAGACAAAGTTGGTTGAAAGTACTGCAAAAGGCCATTGAGTACACCACGACAAAAGAGTTAGCCTGTATGTCTCAGAACTGTCTATCTTTACTGCCTATGATAGGTGAGTGATTGGTTGTGTCTCTCTGTGTGTGTCTGTAGGGCCTTGGAGCCCCCCAGAGTCCGTGTTGCTATTGAGTACTCAATTTATCTCTGCTGTTCCCTGATAAGGGCAGACGGCTGTATTAACCGACAAACCTACAATTCCCATGTGGCATCTCATCTCTACCCCACTGTTCAATTACACTGATAGAAGAAACTACATTTCCCATGAGGCATCACAGCAATGCCCCACCGCACAATTACCCTGTAATAGAAGAAACTGCATTTCCCATGGGGCATCATGTCTGCCTTCAGCACAATAGAAAAAACTACACATCCCCAAAGCACCTCATTTGTTCCTCTCGGCACAATTACACCAAAATGTAACTTCACTTGCACAAGGCATTTTCACCACAGAATAATTACACTGTAACCCATATATATATGTTTTTTACCTTTATTTAACTAGGCAAGTCAGTTAAGAACAAATTCTTATTTTCAATGACGGCCTTGGAACAGTGGGTTAATTGCCTTGTTCAGGGGCAGAACGACAGATTTGTACCTTGTCAGCTAGGGGATTCGATCTTACAACCTTTCGGTTACTAGTCTAACGCTCTAACCACTAGGCTACCTGCCGCCCCATATAACACCTACAAAGAAACTACACTATCCAGGAAGCACATCATCCGTCCTCTCATAATAAAATGTACACTGCAACTCCCCAAAACACTACATTTCCCACGAGGCAGCACATCCATCCCTTCACAGTAGTGCAATTTACCTACACGGCCAAAACAAAAATAATCTGTTGGGAAATAAACTACAGATCCCATGGGGCCTCTGATCTGCAGAACAGCACAGCAATTAAAAGCAAGTGTTGGTCTGTTCCCCAGCTCTCATACCCCTCTTCAGCTTGGGCTTCAAGCAGCAGTGTACGTCCTCTAAACTCTCAGGCTCCATCCACATCACAGCTGCTCTCCCACAGGCTGCCTTCTGCTCTCTCTCTCCCTCCCTCCCAAAACACACACTCCACACTCACATGCCTGCATCAGCACAAACACTGGAGCTAGCGACCCTAACACTGGAGATAACACAAACACACACTGGAGCTAACACCAAAGCCAAAACAACAATCCTAGCTCAAAGCGCTAGGTGAGTGTTGTGTATTAGCTTATGTCGCTACAAAGAGCCAAACAGGGCATAAAATGAACATCCGCCAAATGCGGGTAGATTTAGGTATTGTTTAGTAAATTGGCTCTACAGTGCGGGCATTACATTTACGAATAAAAAGTGAAAAAGTCAAGTATGAGCACGTGCGAAGAAAATGCTGAAGTAGCTGTTTTCATAGTATTTCTGCCATTTTGTTTCATAGCTGCTAATCACACAAATAAATATGAATCTATATCCCACCTCATGAAGCAACACTGCCTGGCAGGAGAGATTGTGCACTGTGATGATTCATTTTTGGAGGCGCTGCGCACAGGCATAAAAGTTGGTCAAATTTACTCGAAAGTCTACAAAGTGACTTTGTCCTCGTGTTTCTTGGTTATTTACATTGTTTTGTTCACAAGGTTGGCTGTTTTTAAATGGAAGTTTGAGTCTGCTGCTTCAACTGATGCAAAGAGATATTGTCTACTCAAAAATCTCTCACACACAGACCCGTGACAGGACTCCAGTGGCCTGGTTACCACGGTAACCTCCCACCCTGAACATTTTGTCTCATCTGATATGTTCTCGGGTCACAAAAAATAATAAATGTTTTGTTTTAGAAACATTAAGCATGGCTATCAGCGCGTGTATTTTTGTTTAGGTAATTATGGTGCAAAAATATTTTGGCTGATCAATTTTTCCATCTACCTGCCACAGTGGCTGGTGGACCAAAAAGTACATTTTAGGCAGTTAACCCACTGTTCCTTGGCCGTCATTGTAAATAAGAAGTTGTTCTTAACTGACTTGCCTAGTTAAATAAAGTTTAAAAATAAAAAAGGGAGAGTTAGCATTTGAAGCTAACTGTAACTATAGAACAAATGTTCTATTGAAAAGGACTAGGGATAATATACGAGGTTCATGCTACGTTGGTGATTGATAATTAGCAAGAGGCTTCTGTGTTTTGTAATTGATTGTTAATTAGCAAAAGGGGAGATGATTAGCTTGTAGAGCTAATGAACTTTTTCGCTCGATGACAGTGTTCGCTTAGCGCAGCCTGCTTGTGCGAGACGGGTTGGGAGTCAGTCAGTCATCTGACGTCGTCGCCTTTGGTTGGCCTACTTTTACTGTGGTGATCGAGCACCAAGATGGTGTCTGTACGACCATACTGGAACTTAATGGTTTTTAATAGACTGGAATGAATCACTTTTGTGTCAGATAGGTCTGTGTGTGTGTGTGGTGACAGTATGCTGTGAATGTGGCTGACAAGAGAATATTCTCTTGATGAAAGATGGTGAATGTACAGTTGAAGTCAGAAGTTTACATGCACCTTAGCCAAATACATTTAACTCAGTTTTTCAAAATTCCTGACATTTAATCCCTGTCTTAGGTCAGTTAGGATCACCACTTTATTTTAAGAATGTGAAATGTCAGAATAACAGGAGAGAATGATTTATTTCAGCTTTTATTTCTTTCATCACATCCCCAGTGGGTCAGAAGTTAACATACACTCAATTTGTATTTAGTAGCATTGCCTTTAAATTGTTTAACTTTGGTCAAATGTTTTGGGTAGCCTTCCACAAGCTTCCCACAATAAGTTGGGTGAATTTTGGCCCATTCCTCCTGACAGAGCTGGTGTCACTGAGTCAGGTTTGTAGGCCTCCTTGTTGTCCTTAAAACCTGTTATGGCTGCAAGGGGCAGTATTGAGTAGCCAGTTAAATCGTGCCCATTTCAAACCTCGTACTCAATTCTTGCTCGTACAATATGCATATTATTATTACTATTGGATAGAAAACACTCTCTAGTTTCTAAAACCGTTTGAATTATTTCTCTGAGTGAAACAGAAGTCATTCTGCAGCACACTTCCTGACCAGGAAGTGGAATGTCAGAAATCGATGCTCTGTTCAACTTCATGCCTATACATGGGCGTGATACGTAAGAGTCTACATACACTTCATACACCTTCCCCTGGTTGTCAAGAGGCGGTGAGAGAAAATTTTCCGTGTTTATCTTGGTCTGAGGTGGAATTAAAGCTCTTTGTTTGACGTGACCGTCCATTTCCTGTTTCTGGAGCGCGCGAAAGAGGACATGAATTTGCCTTCTGTTTTGCTCTCGTTATGGACGACTAACATCTCCGTCTTAGATTTTATTTGATACATGTGACCATATCATCGTAACGTATGTTTTTTCAATATAGTTTAATCAGATTATTGAAAATTTTCCGGGAGTTTTGCCGTGTTCCGTTCTCTGACTTTGTTGACGTTGGAGTGATCCGTGCCACTTGGCAAGTGCCCATGCTAAATGAAGAGGGATATTTGCCGTTCCTGATCAAAACAACGACTGTTCTGGACAAAGGACACCTTGTCCAACATTCTGACGGAAGATCACCAAAAGTAAGAAACATTTTATGATGCTATTTCTAATATCTGTCGTGCATGTGAACTGGTCGTGGGCGCCCAAGTGTTTCTGGCTATTGTGGCTACGCTAATATAACGCTACATTTTGTTTTCGCTGTAAAACATTTAATAAATCGGAAATATTGTCTGGAATCACAAGATGCCTGTCTTTCAATTGCTGTACACTATGTATTTTTCAGAAATGTTTTATGATGAGTAATTAGGTATTTGACGTTGGTGTCTGTAAATATTATGGCTGCTTTCGGTGCAATTTCTGATTGTAGCTGAAATGTAAACTATGATTTATACCTGAAATATGCAAATTTTTCGAACAAAACATATGCTATACAATAAATATGTTATCAGACTGTCATCTGATGAAGTTGTTTCTTGGTTAGTGGCTATTTATATCTTTATTTGGTCGAATTTGTGATAGCTACTGATGGAGTAAAAAACTGATGGAGTAAGAATAGTGGTGTCTTTTGCTAACGTGGTTAGCTAATAGATTTACATATTGTGTCTTCCCTGTAAAACATTTTAAAAATCGGACATGTTGGCTTGATTCACAAGATGTGTACCTTTCATATGCTGTATTGGACTTGTTAATGTGTGAAAGTTAAATATTTAAAAAAAAATATATTTTGAATTTCGCGCCCTGCACTTGAGCTGGATGTTGTCATAAGTGTACCGGTGTCGGGCTGCACCCCAAACAGGTTAAGCCATATTTCCACTTTGGAAGTATGCTTGGGATCATTGTCCATTTGGAAGACCCACTTGCAACCACGCTTTAATTTCCTTACTGATGTCATGAGATGTTGCGTCAATATATCATTTTTCTCCCTCATGATGCCATCTATTTTGTGAAGTGCAACAGTCCCTCCTGCAGCAAAGCACCCCCACAACATGATGCCGCCACCCCGTGCTTCACGGTTGGGATGGTGTTCTTCGGCTTGCAAGCATCCCCCTTTTTCCTCCAAACATAACGATGGTCATTGTGGCCAAACAGTTCTATTTTTGTTTCATCAGACCAGAGGACATTTCTCCAAAAAGTACGATCTTTGTCCCCATGTGCAGCTGCAAACCGTAGTCTGGCTTTTTTATGGCGGTTTTGGAGCAGTGGCTTCTTCCTTGCTGAGCGGCCTTTCAGGTTATGCCAATATAGGACTCGTTTTACTGTGGATATAGATACTTTTGTACCTGTTTCCTCCAGCATCTTCACAAGGTCCTTTGCTGTTGTTCTGGGATTGATTTGCACTTTTCGCACCAAAGTACGTTCAACTCTAGGAGACAGAACGCGTCTCCTTCCTGAGCGGTATGACGGCTGCGTGGACCCATGGTGTTTATACTTGCGTACTATTGTTTGTACAGATGAACATGGTACCTTCAGGCGTTTGGAAATTGCTCCCAAGGATGAACCAGACTTGTGGTCTACAATTTTTTTCTGAGGTCTTGGCTGATTTCTTTTGATTTCCCCATGATGTCAAGCAAAGAGACACTGAGTTTGAAGGTAGGCCTTGAAATACATCCACAGGTGCAACTCCAATTGACTCAAATTATGTCAATTAGCCTATCAGAAGCTTCTAAAGCCATGACATCATTTTCTGGACTTTTCCAAGCGGTTTAAAGGCACAGTCAACTTAGTGTATGTAAACTTCTGACCCACTGGAATTGTGATACAGTGAATTATAAGTGAAATAATCTGTCTGTAAACAATTGTTGTAAAAATTACTTGTCATGCACAAAGTAGAATTTCGAACCGACTTGCCAAAACTATAGTTTGGTGGTTGAAAAATGAGTTTTAATGACTCCAAACTAAGTGTATGTAAACTTCCGACTTCAACTGTATATGTGTGAGAGAGAAAGACATACAGAAAATGAGAGAGTTAAAGGGAGAGTAAGAGAGAGCGCGCGACAGAGGGACATGCAGACAGTAAAAGACAGAGAGAGAGATTAGGTCCCAATCCAGTGCAATAAGATAAAAAGTGTTTACTGTGCAAAAGTGTGAGGAGGAAAAGGTCCCATTGATTGTGGTGTTATCCACTGTCATTGATCTGGCAGACAGACAGCAGATGCAGCGTGGCAGTTATGGGGACGGGTCTGGTAGTTATGGGGATGGGTCTGGTAGTTAATAACTTCTCTAGGGTAGGGGGCAGCATTCGTAATTTTGGATGAAATGCATGCCAAAATTAAACTGCCTGCTTCTCGGGCCCAGAAGATATGATATGCATATAACTGGTAGATTTGGATAAAAAACACTCCAAAGTTTCCAAAACTGTTAAAATAGTGTCTGTGAGTATAACAGAACTCATTTGGCAGATGAAAACCTGAGAAAAATCCAATCAGGAAGTAGTTGTTTTTTTGGTGTTGTAGTTTTCTATTCAATGCCATTACAGTACCCATTGACTTAGGAGTCAAATTGCAGTTTCTATGCCTTCCACTAGATGTCAACAGTCTTTAGAAATTGTTTCAGGCTTGTATTCTGAAAAATTAGGAAGTAAGAGCAGTCTGAATGAGGGGACCCTAAAGTGTCACAGAGCTTTTTCATGCGCGCGACCGAGAGAGTGTGTTTCTTGTTTACCTTTTAAATTGACGGCGTTATTGTCCGGTTGAAATATTATCGATTATTTAGGCTAAAAACAACCTGAGGATTGAATATAAACATCGTTTGACATGTTTCTATGAACTTTACGGATACAATTTGCATTTTTTGTCTGCCTGTTGTGACTGCGTTTGAGCCTGTGGATTACTGAAGAAAACGCGAACAAAACAGAGGTTTTTGGATATAAAGAGACTTTATCGAACAAAAGGAACATTTATTGAGTAAATGAATGTCTGCTGAGTGCAACCATATGAAGATCATCAAAGGTAAGGGATTAATTTTATCTCTATTTCTGACTTGTGTAACTGTTCTACTTGGCTGGTTACTGTTTGTAATGATTTGTCTAGTGGGCTATGTTCTCAAATAATCGTAAGGTATGCTTTCAGCCGTAAAGCATTTTTTAAATCTGACACCGTGGTTGGATTCACAAGAAGTTAATCTTTAAACCTATGTAAAATATGTTTTGTTTTCTGAATTTTTATAATGAGTATTTCTTTTTGAATTTGGCACCCAGCAGTTTCACTGGCTGTTGAAGAGGTGGGACGCTAACGTCTCACGTACCCAAGAGAGGTTAAAGGGACGGGCCTGGTAGTTAAAGGGATGGGTCTACTCAAATCAAAAAGAGTATTGGTCACGTACAGAGATTTGCAGATGTTATCGCAGGTGTATCAAAATGCATGTGTTTCTAGCTCCAACAGTGAAGCAATAGTACCTAGTAAAAAGAAAGAAATGAAGAAATATCAGAACGAGCAATGTTATAAATATGTATATATACAGTATATATGATGTGTGTGTAGACAGTATGGACAGTATATGAATAGAAAAGGTGTGTACAGCAGTAGTTATATAGGATGATCCATGACTACAATACAGTATATATAGTGGTGACTATTTAACAGTCTGATGGCCTGGAGATAGAAGCTGTTTTTCAGTCTCTCGGTCCCAGCTTTGATGCACCTGTACGGTTTCCTCCTCCTAGAGTTTAGCGGGGTGAACAGACCGTGGCTCAGGTGGCCTTGATGATCTCCTTGATGATGTCCTTGATGATGTCCTTGGCCTTCCTGTGACACTGGGTGCTGTAGATGTCCTGGAAAGCAGGCAGTGTGCCCTGATGATGCGTTGGGCTGACCGCAGCACCCTCTAGAGATCCCTGTGGTTGCAGACGATGAAATAGCTGTGGTGATACAGCCCGACAGGATGCTCTCAATGGTGCATCTGTAGAAGTTTGTGAGGGTTTAGGGGCCAAGCCGGATTTCTTCAGCCTCCTGAGGTTAAAAAGGCGCTGTTGTGCCTTCTTCACCAAACTGAATGTGTGACGGGACCACTTCAGGTGCTCTCTCTGCTGTCTCCTGTAGTCCACGATCAACTCCTTAGTTTTGTTGACGTTGAGTTGAGGTTATTTTCCTGGCACCACTCCGCCAGGGCTCTCACCTCCTCCCTCTAGGCTGATTGAGTTGGAGACGTGCGTGGCCACGCAGTCATGGGTGATCAGGGAGTACAGCAGGGGGCTGAGCATGAACTCCTGTGGGGCCCCCATGTTGAGGATCAATGTGACAGGTGTTGTTGCCTACCTTCACCACTTAGGGTCAGCCCGTCAGGAAGTCCAGGACCCAGTTCAACATGGAGGAGTTCAGAACCAGGGCCCTGAGTTTAGTGATGAGCTTGGAGGGCACTATGGTGTTGAATGCTGAGCTGTATTCAATGAACAGCATTTTACATTCTTACATTGGGGTAATATGTGAATTGTAGTGGGTCTAGGGTGACGGTAAGGTGGAGGTGATATGATCCTTAACTAGCCTCTCAAAGCACTTCATGATGACAGAGGTGAGTACTACGGGGCGATAGTCATTTAGTTGAGTTACCTTCGCTTTCTTGGGTACAGGAACAATGGTGGACATCTTGAAGCAAGTGGGGACAATGGACTGTGATATGGATAGAATCAACATGTCCATAAACACTCCAGCCAGCTGGTTTGCCCATGGACGGAGCTTGGCAGCTCGAGCCGTCAGTATCTATAATACGTGATTGTCTAAGGTCCCTGCCACATACAGTACGTCTCTTGTCTGAGCCGTTGAATTGATTCCCCCGTAACACACACTTTTCCCCACCATCCCCGCCTCAACACATACACCCCCCCATAGAATTATGTTATCAAAGGGAGGCATGAAGCAGAATGTGGGAGGGGGGCTGAGGGAGAGGCCAGGGTTGGGTTAAGACAGAGCGGAAATAATCAGCATTAACAGCGTTTTAAATCACATCTCATTTAGAATGAAAGGTCTGATCCACCGCCGTTTGCTTTAATTCCTGTGGATTATAATTCATCATGGCGGCGCTCTCAAAGACATGCAAATTCATGCAAATTCTGGATGCTAGCACCTTGCCTTCCAATATTGCTGTGCGCAACCTCTCTTTGGGCTAGGTGAGATAGACAGGATGAAGAGCAAGAGAGGGATGGAAGGAGAAACATGACGAGGAGAAGAGAGGGGGATGGAAGGAGAGACAGGACTAGGAGAAGAGAGAGAGGGATGGAAGGAAAGACAGGACTAGGAGAAGAGAGATGGATGGAAGGAGAGACAGGACTAGGAGAAGAGAGAGAGGGATGGAAGGAAAGACAGGACTAGGAGAAGAGAGATGGATGGAAGGAGAGACAGGACTAGGAGAAGAGAGAGAGGGATGGAAGGAGAGACAGGACTAGGAGAAGAGAGAGAGGGATGGAAGGAGAGACAGGACTAGGAGAAGAGAGAGGGATGGAAGGAGAGACAGGACTAGGAGAAGAGGGAGATGGATGAGAAGGAAAATGGAGAAGGGGAGGTCGAGCGAGAGACGGGAAGATGGAAGGAGAGGCAGAGAGAAGGTGAGCATAGGAGAGATGGATGGAGAGAGAGGGAGGGAGAGCAAATGGAAAGAGGGAGTGAGAGAGACATTAAAAGGGATGGGAGGAGCGAGTGAGTGCTCAGTGTGCGGGTGGCGGTGTGCCAGGGGTGGCAGAGTGCCACTCTCGCCCGACAGAGTAGGGAGGGGGGGTTAGTGCCAGGGCTCTCCCTAAAGATGTCCTCCCATGCCAGCATGCCTGAGGGGCGAAGGCTTGAGAGAGAGGGGAGACAGGAGGGGAGAGAAGAGGGGAAGGCATGTTCTCCATCACCCAACCACACACACACCACATGGTTTAAGGCTCTGAGGCAATGACCGGCGGAGGAGGTGTGTGTATGTATGTGTGTCTGAGTGTGTGTGCGATAGTGTGTTTGTGTCAGGCTAAGGGGGAGGACCAGCCGTCGGCCCTGCCAAAGCTGTTGGAGTTAGTGAGTTCTACAGGGAGTTCCTGACTCATTTCAGGATATGAAAGGAGAGAGCTCAGCAGTTCATACAGACTGCCTCCTGTCTGCATTCATCTGCTCTTCAGCCTGACACACTCTCACACTCTCCACCCGACAGTAGAGTAGCTTGGGCGGGTGATGTACTATCTCCACCCGACAGTAGAGTAGCTTGGGAGGGTGATGTACTATCTCCACCCGACAGTAGAGTAGCTTGGGAGGGTGATGTACTATCTCCACCCGACAGTAGAGTAGCTTGGGATAGGTGATGTACTGTCTCCACCCGACAGTAGAGTAGCTTGGGCGGGTGATGTACTATCTCCACCCGACAGTAGAGTAGCTTGGGAGGGTGATGTACTATCTCCACCCGACAGTAGAGTAGCTTGGGAGGGTGATGTACTATCTCCACCCGACAGTAGAGTAGCTTGGGATAGGTGATGTACTGTCTCCACCCGACAGTAGAGTAGCTTGGGAGGGTGATGTACTATCTCCACCGACAGTAGAGTAGCTTGGGAGGGTGATGTACTATCTCCACCGACAGTAGAGTAGCTTGGGAGGGTGATGCACTATCTCCACCGACAGTAGAGTAGCTTGGGCGGGTGATGTACTATCTCCACCCGACAGTAGAGTAGCTTGGGCGGGTGATGTACGATCTCCACCCGACAGTAGAGTAGCTTGGGAGGGTGATGTACTATCTCCACCCGACAGTAGAGTAGCTTGGGAGGGTGATGTACTATCTCCACCCGACAGTAGAGTAGCTTGGGAGGGTGATGTACTATCTCCACCGACAGTAGAGTAGCTTGGGAGGGTGATGTACTATCTCCACCGACAGTAGAGTAGCTTGGGAGGGTGATGCACTATCTCCACCGACAGTAGAGTAGCTTGGGCGGGTGATGTACTATCTCCACCGACAGTAGAGTAGCTTGGGAGGGTGATGCACTATCTCCACCGACAGTAGAGTAGCTTGGGCGGGTGATGTACTATCTCCACCCGACAGTAGAGTAGCTTGGGCGGGTGATGTATGATCTCCACCCGACAGTAGAGTAGCTTGGGAGGGTGATGTACTATCTCCACCGACAGTAGAGTAGCTTGGGAGGGTGATGTACTATCTCCACCCGACAGTAGAGTAGCTTGGGCGGGTGATGTACTATCTCCACCGACAGTAGAGTAACTTGGGCGGGTGATGTACTATCTCGACCGGCAGTAGAGTAGCTTGGGCGGGTGATGTACTATCTCCACCCGACAGTAGAGTAGCTTGGGAGGGTGATGTACTATCTCCACCCGACAGTAGAGTAGCTTGGGCGGGTGATGTACTATCTCCACCGACAGTAGAGTAGCTTGGGCGGGTGATGTACTATCTCCACCGACAGTAGAGTAGCTTGGGCGGGTGATGTACTATCTCCACCGACAGTAGAGTAGCTTGGGCGGGTGATGTACGATCTCCACCCGACAGTAGAGTAGCTTGGGAGGGTGATGTACTCTCTCCACCCGACAGTAGAGTAGCTTGGGAGGGTGATGTACTATCTGGATACACTGTTGAGCTCTACTACAGTACCACCAGTGAGAGGTACAGGAGTGTGTGATCCAGTCTGAATGAATATTAGCTCAGTAAGATACTGTGTGTGTGTGTGTGTGTGTACACATGATGTGTGACAGGAGTGGGTGATCCAGTCTGAATGAATATTAGCTCAGTAAGATACTGTGTGTGTACACATGATGTGTGACAGGAGTGTGTGATCCAGTCTGAATGAATATTAGCTCAGTAAGATACTGTGTGTGTGTGTACACATGATGTGTGACAGGAGTGTGTGATCCAGTCTGAATGAATATTAGCTCAGTAAGATACTGTGTGTATGTGTACACATGATGTGTGACAGGAGTGTGTGATCCAGTCTGAATGAATATCAGCTCCGTCCTGTTGGAATATCAATCCCCAGCAATATGTGTTTGTATGTAATAAGCCGATGCTGTGTCATTAATCATTGACAATATGCAGGCCAGTAGCTTTCATCTGATCACACATTAGCCAATGCAATACACCTGAGACGTATTCCAGATCCCTGACTGAACTAAAGCAAACAGACGGCTGTTCTGATGCTATAGTAACCTGATATGCAATAACATACTAACCTCTCATTTGAAATGTAATACCTGTGAATATACATATGTCTATGTCATCACTATGTATTCATGTAATATCCATAGAATGGTAAACTGATTTCTATGGTAATATCAACCACCTTCATATAATGGCATCATGTCTATGTATTACTGTGTAGGCCGCATACTAAGCGACAACTAGCCTATGCAATAACGTGTATGTATTACTGTGTAGGCCGAATACTAAGCGACAACTAGCCTATGCAATAACGTGTATGTATTACTGTGTAGGCCGCATACTAAGCGACAACTAGCCTATGCAATAACGTGTGTGGGCTCTTCAGCTAGTTTAGTCCTTTGCGTTGGGAGGCCTCTAGCTAACTGCCCGTCACGGCTCTGCGCTCTTAAAGTTAGCCACTCTGGCCCTGCAGTGATGCATGCCTGGTTTTACTGCGCCTGACTCAGATCGCACTCTCCCTCTCTCAGCTCTTTATCTTCCCCTCCACACCTCCTCTGGCTGGCTCCCGCCTTCTCTCTCTCTCTCTCTCTCTCTCTCTCTCTCTCTCTCTCTCTCTCTCTCTCTCTCTCTCTCTCTCTCTCTCTCTCTCTCTCTCTCTCTCTCTCTCTCTCTCTCTCTCTATATATCTATCTCTCTCACTCTCTCCATTATTTTCTCCCCTTCTCTCTCTATATCTATCCCTCTCACTCTCCCCATTATTTTCTCCCCTTCTCTCTCTATATCTATCCCCCTCACTCTCTCCATTATTTTCTCCCCTTCTCTCTCTATATCTATCCCTCTCAGGAGGGACAAAACGGTGTTTGTTGTTGTAATATCACAAACGGATGTGGGAGTTTCACCACTAAGCATTCCAGCTTTAAACATTTAATAATAAAGGCCATTTGAGGAAATGGAAGCTGAGCTCAGTTAGTGGTCAGTCTTTAGCTGACAGAGGAGTTTGTTTGCCAGGGGGACTTTAAAGTGATAAGGTAGAAGGCCTTCAGGGTGCTTTCACCTGTCTAGCCCCCCCCCCCTCTTTTAGACTATTAAAACTATACAACTTTAGACTGTATCAATGAAATAGATGCACCCAGAGCCTTCACATCAGTCTGAACAGCATCGTTTCAGAGAGAGCAGCACGGGAGACATGACCAGCATAAGACAAACAGGCCTGAAAGACTGCATGGCTCTATTAGCCTGTTTCAGTGGACAGCAGGGTTCAGACTGCATGGCTCTATTAGCCTGTTTCAGTGGACAGCAGGGTTCAGACTGCATGACTCTATTAGCCTGTTTCAGTGGACAGCAGGGTTCAGACTGCATGGCTCTATTAGCCTGTTTCAGTGGACAGCAGGGTTCAGACTGCATGGCTCTATTAGCCTGTTTCAGTGGACAGCAGGGTTCAGACTGCATGGCTCTATTAGCCTGTTTCAGTGGACAGCAGGGTTCAGACTGCATGGCTCTATTAGCCTGTTTCAGTGGACAGCAGGGTTCAGACTGCATGGCTCTATTAGCCTGTTTCAGTGGACAGCAGGGTTCAGACTGCATGGCTCTATTAGCCTGTTTCAGTGGACAGCAGGGTTCAGACTGCATGGCTCTATTAGCCTGTTTCAGTGGACAGCAGGGTTCAGACTGCATGGCTCTATTAGCCTGTTTCAGTGGACAGCAGGGTTCAGACTGCATGGCTCTATTAGCCTGTTTCAGTGGACAGCAGGGTTCAGACTGCATGGCTCTATTAGCCTGTTTCAGTGGACAGCAGGGTTCAGACTGCATGGCTCTATTAGCCTGTTTCAGTGGACAGCAGGGTTCAGACTGCATGGCTCTATTAGCCTGTTTCAGTGGACAGCAGGGTTCAGACTGCATGGCTCTATTAGCCTGTTTCAGTGGACAGCAGGGTTCAGACTGCATGGCTCTATTAGCCTGTTTCAGTGGACAGCAGGGTTCAGACTGCATGGCTCTATTAGCCTGTTTCAGTGGACAGCAGGGTTCAGACTGCATGGCTCTATTAGCCTGTTTCAGTGGACAGCAGGGTTCAGACTGCATGGCTCTATTAGCCTGTTTCAGTGGACAGCAGGGTTCAGACTGCATGGCTCTATTAGCCTGTTTCAGTGGACAGCAGGGTTCAGACTGCATGGCTCTATTAGCCTGTTTCAGTGGACAGCAGGGTTCAGACTGCATGGCTCTATTAGCCTGTTTCAGTGGACAGCAGGGTTCAGACTGCATGGCTCTATTAGCCTGTTTCAGTGGACAGCAGGGTTCAGACTGCATGGCTCTATTAGCCTGTTTCAGTGGACAGCAGGGTTCAGACTGCATGGCTCTATTAGCCTGTTTCAGTGGACAGCAGGGTTCAGACTGCATGGCTCTATTAGCCTGTTTCAGTGGACAGCAGGGTTCAGACTGCATGGCTCTATTAGCCTGTTTCAGTGGACAGCAGGGTTCAGACTGCATGGCTCTATTAGCCTGTTTCAGTGGACAGCAGGGTTCAGACTGCATGGCTCTATTAGCCTGTTTCAGTGGACAGCAGGGTTCAGACTGCATGGCTCTATACGCCTGTTTCAGTGGACAGCAGGGTTCAGACTGCATGGCTCTATACGCCTGTTTCAGTGGACAGCAGGGTTCAGACTGCATGGCTCTATACGCCTGTTTCAGTGGACAGCAGGGTTCAGACTGCATGGCTCTATACGCCTGTTTCAGTGGACAGCAGGGTTCAGACTGCATGACTCTATTAGCCTGTTTCAGTGGACAGCAGGGTTCAGACTGCATGGCGCTATTAGCCTGTTTCAGTGGACAGCAGGGTTCAGACTGCATGGCTCTATTAGCCTGTTTCAGTGGACAGCAGGGTTCAGACTGCATGACTCTATTAGCCTGTTTCAGTGGACAGCAGGGTTCAGACTGCATGGCTCTATTAGCCTGTTTCAGTGGACAGCAGGGTTCAGACTGCATGGCTCTATTAGCCTGTTTCAGTGGACAGCAGGGTTCAGACTGCATGGCTCTATTAGCCTGTTTCAGTGGACAGCAGGGTTCAGACTGCATGGCTCTATTAGCCTGTTTCAGTGGACAGCAGGGTTCAGACTGCATGGCTCTATTAGCCTGTTTCAGTGGACAGCAGGGTTCAGACTGCATGGCTCTATTAGCCTGTTTCAGTGGACAGCAGGGTTCAGACTGCATGGCTCTATTAGCCTGTTTCAGTGGACAGCAGGGTTCAGACTGCATGGCTCTATTAGCCTGTTTCAGTGGACAGCAGGGTTCAGACTGCATGGCTCTATTAGCCTGTTTCAGTGGACAGCAGGGTTCAGACTGCATGGCTCTATTAGCCTGTTTCAGTGGACAGCAGGGTTCAGACTGCATGGCTCTATTAGCCTGTTTCAGTGGACAGCAGGGTTCAGACTGCATGGCTCTATTAGCCTGTTTCAGTGGACAGCAGGGTTCAGACTGCATGGCTCTATTAGCCTGTTTCAGTGGACAGCAGGGTTCAGACTGCATGGCTCTATTAGCCTGTTTCAGTGGACAGCAGGGTTCAGACTGCATGGCTCTATTAGCCTGTTTCAGTGGACAGCAGGGTTCAGACTGCATGGCTCTATTAGCCTGTTTCAGTGGACAGCAGGGTTCAGACTGCATGGCTCTATTAGCCTGTTTCAGTGGACAGCAGGGTTCAGACTGCATGGCTCTATTAGCCTGTTTCAGTGGACAGCAGGGTTCAGACTGCATGGCTCTATTAGCCTGTTTCAGTGGACAGCAGGGTTCAGACTGCATGGCTCTATTAGCCTGTTTCAGTGGACAGCAGGGTTCAGACTGCATGGCTCTATTAGCCTGTTTCAGTGGACAGCAGGGTTCAGACTGCATGGCTCTATTAGCCTGTTTCAGTGGACAGCAGGGTTCAGACTGCATGGCTCTATACGCCTGTTTCAGTGGACAGCAGGGTTCAGACTGCATGGCTCTATACGCCTGTTTCAGTGGACAGCAGGGTTCAGACTGCATGGCTCTATACGCCTGTTTCAGTGGACAGCAGGGTTCAGACTGCATGACTCTATTAGCCTGTTTCAGTGGACAGCAGGGTTCAGACTGCATGGCGCTATTAGCCTGTTTCAGTGGACAGCAGGGTTCAGACTGCATGGCTCTATTAGCCTGTTTCAGTGGACAGCAGGGTTCAGACTGCATGACTCTATTAGCCTGTTTCAGTGGACAGCAGGGTTCAGACTGCATGGCTCTATTAGCCTGTTTCAGTGGACAGCAGAGTTCAGACTGCATGGCTCTATTAGCCTGTTTCAGTGGACAGCAGGGTTCAGACTGCATGGCTCTATTAGCCTGTTTCAGTGGACAGCAGGGTTCAGACTGCATGGCTCTATTAGCCTGTTTCAGTGGACAGCAGGGTTCAGACTGCATGGCTCTATACGCCTGTTTCAGTGGACAGCAGGGTTCAGACTGCATGACTATTAGCCTGTTTCAGTGGACAGCAGGGTTCAGACTGCATGGCGCTATTAGCCTGTTTCAGTGGACAGCAGGGTTCAGACTGCATGGCTCTATACGCCTGTTTCAGTGGACAGCAGGGTTCAGACTGCATGGCTCTATACGCCTGTTTCAGTGGACAGCAGGGTTCAGACTGCATGGCTCTATACGCCTGTTTCAGTGGACAGCAGGGTTCAGACTGCATGACTCTATTAGCCTGTTTCAGTGGACAGCAGGGTTCAGACTGCATGACTCTATTAGCCTGTTTCAGTGGACAGCAGGGTTCAGACTGCATGGCTCTATTAGCCTGTTTCAGTGGACAGCAGGGTTCAGACTGCATGGCTCTATACGCCTGTTTCAGTGGACAGCAGGGTTCAGACTGCATGACTATTAGCCTGTTTCAGTGGACAGCAGGGTTCAGACTGCATGGCGCTATTAGCCTGTTTCAGTGGACAGCAGGGTTCAGACTGCATGGCTCTATACGCCTGTTTCAGTGGACAGCAGGGTTCAGACTGCATGGCTCTATACGCCTGTTTCAGTGGACAGCAGGGTTCAGACTGCATGGCTCTATTAGCCTGTTTCAGTGGACAGCAGGGTTCAGACTGCATGGCTCTATTAGCCTGTTTCAGTGGACAGCAGGGTTCAGACTGCATGACTCTATTAGCCTGTTTCAGTGGACAGCTGGGTTTTAATCACTGCTCTGACTCTGTTCCAGTGGCTCGTTTCAACTCAATACTGTTTACAGTCTCAGTGGCCCAAAGAGGTCAAAGGTGAGCACCCTGGCGACAAATACACACTATACAGTTACTTATTGACTGACGTGGGCTGACTTAAGTGTCTTTCAATGGGTTGTAAAACTTTAGTGGTGGTATAGGGAAACAAGGGTGATTAAGTCTACAATTCTGTGTGGTGTGTGGGTGTGTTGGTATGCATTCATATGTTTATGAGTGTTTGTGAACGTGTGTGTGCCAATGTGTACCGAAATGACAGAGTGGAGTAATGTCGGGGCGCGTAGGAGCGTAATTACACCAGGAATAAATATCACTTTTCTGCCTTTATCTTTCATTCACAGAGAGGCTTGGAGTGTGCCAGTTGAATTAGCATAATGAGGGAAGGCAAACGAGCTGCACTTCATGACATTACAAAATGGCCGCCGTCAGAGGGGCCTGTCCTGCTGAGAGCTAGACGTACTGAGAGGAGCGGAGAGATGGATCGCTTCAGATCGGTCTTCATTTTGGATTACTAAACACGTCAGCATTTAGCCAAATGCTAGCACTTATTCATAGCAAAAACACTGACCTGTTAGCATGGTAGCGTAAGGCTAACAGCCTTGCTGAAATAGACTAGACCCTTCACAGCCAGCCAGTCACATACACTGTCACCCAGTATCACGTTTTGGCCCTGACAAGTCACTATGACCTGAAAACGTCTGGCACATGTCAGCGTAACCTTTTCTCAACTCTAACGCCAATACATTTGGCCCAATGCTAGCACTGGTACATATGCTAGCACTGGTACATACAACACATCTGTTTTGGCCATAGTGCCCTGACAAAGTCATTATAAAACTGAAAACTTAAGGTAAACATGACTTTCATTTCTCTGCGAATTCCACCAAGGCGGCCATTTTCCTACCATTTTCTGCAGGTGCTTCTCTTTCCGCACGTCCACCATGACCATGCCCTCCTTGACCAGGCTGAGGCCCACGTCGTCCTTGGAGTCGGCGAACTGCAGTGTGACGTGGGGGCAGGTGACGCCGCTGTGCTCCACGTTGAGCAGACACTGGGTGTTCTGGATGTCCCGCACCAGACTGTCCACCACGTCAGCACGCGCATCCTCCTAACGGGGGTGGAAGAGGAGGAGAAGGGAGGTCAAGGGGTTAGGCCACCCTGCTGGAGGCTGTTGAGCCGGAACAGTTTATCCTGAAATCTTTAGTCCTCTGATAAAAGGGATTCATATTGTGCTCAGAGAGCGAGACAAGGAAGCCAATTAGGAGTATTGAGGAGCAATAAGACACGCCCCGCCATGGCTTTAAAAAACAGGGATCAATTGAGTTCACCCCAACATTCCCCATTCATCACTGCTCTGACCCTCTTGCTTGCTCTCCTTCCTCTCCTCCTCCCTCCATGCCTCTTGCCCTGGTCCTGTCTCCATGGCAACCCCGAGCAAGCTGCCCTTGGGGTGTGAATGTGGTGTGTGTCTCTGTGTGTGTATGTGTGGAGAGGGACGCTGAGTGTTCAAGGGGGAAAAGTGAGGGGCTTTTTGTTTCTTCTTCTTCCTGTGGTCAGCTTGTCACACACTCCGCGGGGGAGCTCAGGGCGAGAGAGGGAGGGAGAGGTGGTGAGAGAGATGGATAGAGGGAGAAAGAGAGCCAAGTGGACTGGGTGAGAAAGAGAGAGGGAGAGGAGGAGAGAGAGCCAAGTGGACAGGGTGGGAATATACAATATGAATGAGGGCCTTCTGCTGAGTGGGACAGGACACTAACAGGGCCTTCTGCTGAGTGGGACAGGACACTAACAGGGCCTTCTGCTGAGTGGGACAGGACACTAACAGGGCCTTCTGCTGAGTGGGACAGGACACTAACAGGGCCTTCTGCTGAGTGGGACAGGACACTAACAGGGCCTTCTGCTGAGTGGGACAGGACACTAACAGGGCCTTCTGCTGAGTGGGACAGGACACTAACAGGGCCTTCTGCTGAGTGGGACAGGACACTGTAACAAGGTTAGCACTAGCACGCGCCTGAAATGGAACAGTGTGTGGATGGTCATAACTATGCATTCAACTATATATGCTAACAGAGGAGAATGTATTATATATCTTTAACTTATATGCATGTATTAACATGAATATGTGTCTAAGTGAATGACTGACTGTGTGTGTTTCTGTCTGTGTGGCCACTGGCCAGTGTGAGTCACAGCAGGTGAGTGAGTGACCAGGCAGCACCCTCTCTACTCCAGGTGGCAGGGCAGAGAGGACATCAGGGGAGAAACGCTGTCACCACTAGTAACAGGCCCAGAGAGAGAGGGAGAGGAAAAACCCACAGAGAGCGAGAGAGAGAGAGAGCAAGAGAGATTGAGAGGGAGAGAGATTGAGAGGGAGAGAGATTGAGAGGGAGAGAGATTGAGAGGGAGAGATCTGACCAGAGATTTAGGGACTGAGAAGAAAAGAGAAGAGAAATATTAGCTGAAAGAGAGAGGATATAAAGAAGATGGGTAAGTACCCCTGAGATAAAGAAAACATTTGCTTTGGCAATGTAAACATATTTTCCCCATTCCAATAAAGCTCCTTGAATTGAATAGAATAAAGAAAACAGGAACCAAACAAGAGCCAACAGAGGTAGAGAGACAGAGAGAGAGAGAGAGACAGAAAGAGGGAGGTAGATAAAGAAAGGGAAATGGTGAAAGAGACAGATCAAATGAAAGAGCGGTAGAAAGACAAAGGTGGAGAGAGAAAAAGGGGGAGAGCGAGTTAGAGAGGTAGAGAGCTATGTCAGCTGTAGAGAGTGGAGGTGAGGCTGAGGCCTGGGCGGACAGATGGTCCACATCACCCTGCTGCAGCCTCACACTGACTCAGGGGAGGGGGACAGCACACACACCTTGAACCCAGACACACTCGAAAATAAACAAATATACATATTGGGTAAGGACACACACATTACAAACACACGCATGGACACGCGTGATCACCACTCAGACAAACCATGTGTTTTGATCTTAGC
Source organism: Salvelinus namaycush (assembly GCF_016432855.1). Classification (NCBI taxonomy): domain Eukaryota; kingdom Metazoa; phylum Chordata; class Actinopteri; order Salmoniformes; family Salmonidae; genus Salvelinus; species Salvelinus namaycush. The sequence continues at coordinate 44,351,368 of NC_052312.1, forward strand.
TATGTGGTCCCCACTCAGACAAACCATGTGTTTTGATCTTAGCTATGTGATCCCCACTCAGACAAACCATGTGTTTTGATCTTAGCTATGTGATCCCCACTCAGACAAACCATGTGTTTTGATCTTAGCTATGTGATCCCCACTCAGACAAACCATGTGTTTTGATCTTAGCTATGTGATCCCCACTCAGACAAACCATGTGTTTTGATCTTAGCTATGTGATCCCCACTCAGACAAACCATGTGTTTTGATCTTAGCTATGTGATCCCCACTCAGACAAACCATGTGTTTTGATCTATATATATATATATACACACACACACTACCATACCCCGTTCATATATATATGTATGTATGTATGTATGTATGTATGTATGTATGTATGTATGTATGTATGTATGTATGTATGTATGTATGTATGTATGTATGTATGTATGTATGTGTGTATGTGTGTGTGTATGTACAGTGCCTTGCAAAAGTATTCATCCCCCTTGGCATTTTTCCTGTTATGTTGCATTACAACCTGTAATTTAAATAGATTTTTATTTGGATTTCATGTAATGGACATAGTCCAAATTGGTGAAGTGAAATGAAAAAAATAACTTGTTTCAAAACATTATACAAAAAAAAAAAACTGAAAAGTGGTGCGTTCATATGTATTCACCACTTTGCTATGAAGTGTCACGACTTCCGCCGAAGTTGGCCCCTCTCCTTGTTCGGGCGGCGTTCGGTGTTCGACGTCACCGGTCTTCTAGCCATCGCCAATCCACCTTTCATTTTCCATTTGTTTTGTCTTCCCACACACCTGGTTTGAATTCCATCATTACATGTTGTGTATTTAACCCTCTGTTCCCCCCATGTCCTTGTCCGGAATTGTTTATTGTAGTGCTTGTGCACGTTATGCTGGTGTGTACCGGGTTTTGTTACCCATTGAATTATTGTTCTGTTTACGGTGGTTTTGTTTATTAAGCTGCGCAGTTGTACATCAGTTTTTGCTCTCCTGCGCCTGACTTCTCTGCCGCCAGTACGCACCCCCTACATGAAGCCCCTAAATAAGATCTGGTGCAACCAATTACCTCCAGAAGTCACATAATTAGTTAAATAAAGTCCACCTGTTTGCAATCTAAGAGTCACATTATCTGTCACATGATCTCAGTATATATACACCTGTTCTGAAAGGCCCCAGAGTCTGCAACACCAGTAAGCATGGGGCACCACCAAGCAAGCGGCACCATGAAGACCAAGGAGCTCTCCAAACAGGCCAGGGACAAAGTTGTGGAGAAGTACAGATCAGGTTTGGGTTATAAAAAATATCAGAAACTTTGAACATCCCACGGAGCACCATTAAATCCATAATTAAAAATGGAAAGAATATTGCACCACAACAAACCTGCCAAGAGAGGGCCGCCCACCAAAACTCACGGACCAGGCAAGGAGGGCATTAACCAGAGAGGCAACAAAGAGACCAAAGATAACCCTGAAGGAACTGCAACGCTCCACAGTGGAGATTGGAGTATCTGTCCATAGGACCACTTTAAGCCGTGCACTCCACAGAGCTGGGCTTTACGGAAGAGTGGCCAGAAAAAAAACTGTGCTTAACTTCTTGAGGGCAGGGGGTAGCATTTTCACTTTCGGAAAAATAGCATGCCAAAATTCAACTCCTTGCTACTCATCCCCAGAATATAAGATATGCATATTATTATAGTAGATTTGGATAGAAAACACTCTGATGTTTCTAAAACTGTTTGAATCATGTCTGTGAGAATAACAGAACTTATGTAGCAGGCAAAACCCTGAGGACAAACCATTCAGAATTTGTATTTTTTTGATGTCACTGTCTTTTCAATGAGTTTTCTTAGAGACACCAGATTTCTAATGGACTTGCTTGCAGTTCCTACCGCTTCCACTGGATGTCACCAGTCCTTGGAAATCGGTTGAGGTTATTCCTTTGTGTAGTGAAGAAGTAGGACTATCGTAAATGAGGGTCACATGAAGTAAATTTTTTGAGAGAGTCACGTTACGAAAAGTTGCGTCAGTTTGTTTTCTTTTTGTATTGAACACAGATCATCCCGTCTTCAAATTGATCGATTATTAACGTTTAAAAATACCTAACGTTGTATTACAAAAGTAGTTTGAAATGTTTTGGTAAAGTTTACATGTAACTTTTGATATATTTTGTAGGGACTTGGCGAAAGTTGGAAGCTGTGTTTTTCTGGATGAAACGGTCCAAATAAATTGACATTTTGGATATATATCAACGGAATTAATCTAACAAAAGGACCATTTGTGATGTTTATGGGACATATTGGAGTGCCAACAAAAGAATTTCGTCAAAGGTAAGGCATGATTTATATTTTATTTCTGCGTTTTGTGTCGTGCTTGCAGTGTTGAATTATGCTACTCTCTTTGTTTACTGTTGTGCTATCATCAGATAATAGCATCTTATGCTTTCGCCGAAAAGCCTTTTTGAAATCTGACATGTTGGCTGGATTCACAACGAGTGTAGCTTTAATTTGGTATCTTACATGTGTGATTTAATGAAAGTTTGATTTTTATATCATGTTATTTGAATATGGCGCGCTGTATTTTCCCTGGCTATTGGCCGGACGTTTGCGTCCCACCTGCCCCAGAGAAGTTAAAGAAAAAAATAAGCAAACACGTTTGGTGTTCACCAAAAGGCATGTGGGAGTCTCCCCAAACATATGGAAGAAGGTATTCTGGTCAGATGAGACTAAAATGTAGCTTTTTGACCATCAAGGAAAACACAATTTCTGGCGCAAACCCAACACCTCATCACCCCGAGAACACCATCCCCACAGTGGTGTTAGCATCATACTGTGGGGATGTTTTTCATCGGCAGGGACTGGGAAACTGGTCAGAACTGAAGGATTGATTGATGGCGCTAAATACAGGAAAATTCTTGAGGGAAACCTGTTTCAGTCTTCCAGAAATTTGAGACTGAGACGGAGGTTCACCTTCTAGCAGGACAATGACCCTAAGCATAGCGCTAAAGCAACACTCAAGTGGTTTAATGGGAAACATTTAAATGTCTTTGAATGGCATAGTCAATGCCCAGACCTCAATCCAATTGAGAATCTGTGGTATGACTTAAAGATTGCTGTACACCAGCGGAACCCATCCAACTTGAAGGAGCTGGAGCAGTTTTGCCTTGAAGAATGGCCAAAATCCCAGTGGCTAGATGTGCCAAGCTTATAGACACATAAGAGACTTACATCTATAATTTCTGCAAAAGGTGGCTCTACAAAGTATTGCCTTTGGGGGGGTGAATAGTTATGCACGCTCAAGTTTTCATTTTTTGGGGGGGGGTCTTATTTCTTGTTTGTTTCATAATACAAAATATTTTGCATCTTCAAGTGGTAGGCATGTTGTGTAAATCAAATGATACAAACCTCCCAAAAAAATCTATTTTAATTCCAGGTTGTAAGGCAACAAAATAGGAAAAATGCCAAGGGGGGTGAATACTTTCGCAAGCCACTGTATGTATGTGTCTCTGTGTACAAAACTTACGTCTTGTGGGACCTGGATGTAGGCGAAGGTGTACTCAGTGGCTTGTGCAGCCAGGGTCCGAGTGCTGAAGGCCGGGGGAATGACAGCCAGGCGCGTGGACGGTACGATCTCTCTCTGTGGAGGTAGAGAGAGAGAAGTAGAGAGGTAGAGAGAGGTAGAGAGAGAGAGGTAGAGAGAGAGAGGTAGAGAGAGAGAGGTAGAGAGAGAGAGGTAGAGAGAGAGAGGTAGAGAGAGAGGTAGAGAGAGAGAGGTAGAGAGAGAGAGGTAGAGAGAGAGAGGTAGAGAGAGAGGTAGAGAGAGAGGTAGAGGTAGAGAGAGAGAGGTAGAGAGAGAGACATGTTTTAACAGGCCTTTATTGCACCATGCAGAGCTTGGATGTGATGCGTCCTCAACAGAATCAAAGAGCGCAACACAGAAACACTGTTTCACCTCAATTAGAGCTTCTTTCATCCACAAAACAAAGACCTCCCTTAACTACTACATTGACCACTGCTGTAAGCCCAAATATTCAAAGACTGGGTCTGAAAGAGGAGAGAGATATGGAGGGATATCAACAAAGAGAGAGAAAGAGAGAGAGAGATGTAGAGAGAGAGATATCAATAGAGAGAGAGATATGGAGGGATATCAACAAAGAGAGAGAAAGAGATGTAGAGAGAGAGAGATATCAATAGAGAGAGAGATATGGAGGGATATCAACAAAGAGAGAGAAAGAGAGAGATATCAATAAAGAGAGAGAGATATGGAGGGATATCAACAAAGAGAGAGACAGAGAGAGATATGGAGGGTTATTGAGAAAGAGAGACAGAGAGAGATATGGAGGGATATCAACAAAGAGAGAGACAGAGAGAGAGATATGGAGGGATATCAACAAAGAGAGAGACAGAGAGAGATATGGAGGGTTATTGAGAAAGAGAGAGACAGAGAGAGATATGGAGGGATATCAACAAAGAGAGAGACAGAGAGAGAGATATGGAGGGATATCAACAAAAAGAGAGACAGAGAGAGAGATATGGAGGGATATCAACAAAGAGAGAGACAGAGAGAGAGATATGGAGGGATATCAACAAAGAGAGAGACAGAGAGAGATATGGAGGGATATCAACAAAGAGAGAGACAGAGAGAGAGATATGGAGGGATATCAACAAAGAGAGAGACAGAGAGAGATATGGAGGGTTATTGAGAAAGAGAGAGACAGAGAGAGATATGGAGGGATATCAACAAAGAGAGAGACAGAGAGAGAGATATGGAGGGATATCAACAAAAAGAGAGACAGAGAGAGAGATATGGAGGGATATCAACAAAGAGAGAGACAGAGAGAGAGATATGGAGGGATATCAACAAAGAGAGAGACAGAGAGAGATATGGTGGGTTATTGAGAAAGAGAGAGACAGAGAGAGATATGGAGGGATATCAACAAAGAGAGAGACAGAGAGAGAGATATGGAGGGTTATCAACAAAGAGAGAGAGAGAGAGAGAGATATGGAGGGATATCAACAAAGAGAGAGACAGAGAGAGAGATATGGAGGGGTATTGAGAAAGAGAGAGACAGAGAGAGATATGGAGGGATATCAACAAAGAGAGAGACAGAGAGAGAGATATGGAGGGATATCAACAAAGAGAGAGACAGAGAGAGATATGGAGGGTTATTGAGAAAGAGAGAGACAGAGAGAGATATGGAGGGATATCAACAAAGAGAGAGACAGAGAGAGAGATATGGAGGGATATCAACAAAGAGAGAGACAGAGAGAGATATGGAGGGATATCAACAAAGAGAGAGACAGAGAGAGATATGGTGGGTTATTGAGAAAGAGAGAGACAGAGAGAGATATGGAGGGATATCAACAAAGAGAGAGACAGAGAGAGAGATATGGAGGGTTATCAACAAAGAGAGAGAGAGAGAGAGAGATATGGAGGGATATCAACAAAGAGAGAGACAGAGAGAGATATGGAGGGGTATTGAGAAAGAGAGAGACAGAGAGAGAGATATGGAGGGGTATTGAGAAAGAGAGAGACAGAGAGAGATATGGAGGGATATCAACAAAGAGAGAGACAGAGAGAGAGATATGGAGGGGTATTGAGAAAGAGAGAGATAGAGAGAGATATGGAGGGATATCAACAAAGAGAGAGACAGAGAGAGAGATATGGAGGGATATCAACAAAGAGAGAGACAGAGAGAGAGATATGGAGGGATATCAACAAAGAGAGAGACAGAGAGAGATATGGAGGGATATCAACAAAGAGAGAGACAGAGAGAGAGATATGGAGGGATATCAACAAAGAGAGAGACAGAGAGAGAGATATGGAGGGATATCAACAAAGAGAGAGACAGAGAGAGATATGGAGGGATATCAACAAAGAGAGAGACAGAGAGAGAGATATGGAGGGATATCAACAAAGAGAGAGACAGAGAGAGAGATATGGAGGGATATCAACAAAGAGAGAGACAGAGAGAGATATGGAGGGATATCAACAAAGAGAGAGACAGAGAGAGATATGGAGGGATATCAACAAAGAGAGAGAAAGAGAGATATGGAGGGGTATTGAGAAAGAGATGGAGAAAGGGAGAGCCAGTTTAACTGAAGTCTCTTAGACCAGGGGTTCTCAAACTGGGTCCTGGGGCCCCCCCTGGGAGCATGTTGTGGTTTTTGCCCTAGCACTACACAGCTGTTTCAAATGATCCCAGCATGATGATAAGAAGGTTATCTGAATCAGCTGTGTAGTGTTGGGCAAAAAACTAAATGTGCACCGACTTAGAGGGCTAACTCACGATCCTCTCTCTGCTCAGCAGAGCCCTGATATAATAGCTAGAGATAACCAGTCGCTTCCACAAACTTCCTATCTAACGACAACAACAGCAGTGTCAACACAAACTTCCACAAACCTCCTATCTGATAACAGCAGTGTCAAGACACTCAGGCAGGCAGTCTACTTTTGTCATTTTGCTCCAAAAACCAAGATGACGCAGCCACAAAACAACTGTAGACCAAAAGATTGAAGAACCCCACCTCAATCCATTCCTTTTTATTTAGTTTCAATTGGAATGTTGGTTAAAAGGTGCATGTTCCAGGCACAGAGGGACACAGAGTACCATGGGAAACTCAGAGGAGGGCTGGGACACAGAGTACCATGGGAAACTCAGAGGAGGGCTGGGACACAGAGTACCATGGGAAACTCAGAGGAGGGCTGGGACACAGAGTACCATGGGAAACTCAGAGGAGGGCTGGGACAGAGGGAGAGAGAGAGGGGAGACCTTGAGGGAATGACCTCTATGTTTCTCTTTCTCTCCACACACACACACACACACACACACACACACACACACACACACACACACACACACACACACACACACACACACACACACACACACACACACACACACACACACACACACACACACACACAGGATTTAGGTCACACACAGAATGAGTGGGTAGTAGAAACGTGAGTTTGGAGTGAGGTAGGTGGACGTGAGGCACCTTGAGACAGACGCACGCAGACACACACACACAAACAGACACACACAGACAGACACACAAACAGACACGCACAGACAGACACACACTGGGCCCGTGGAATTAATATGGGACACCACTGGAGAGTAGAGGACATGTATAAGCCTTAATGACCCATGGTTTAACAGGTGAATGTTTGGACTGCCCACACAAAGACATAATATTAATGACAGGAAAAATGGGAGATTTATTTAAGCCATATAGTTTGATAGCACAGTAAATGTGGAAATTAAGATCAAATACGATGTGTTCTATGGTTATATGCAAATGACCGGGCAGTAATTTAGGCCGGACGATTTGATTAGGATGGAAAGACACGTTGAAGATCTGCAGTGTGATATTTTAATAGAATATTATTGATGTAAAAAGATAGACGAGAATAATAACTGAGTGAGATGGAAAGAGAGAGAAAGAGATGGAGACAACATTAAAATGTGAGAACGAGAAAGAGAAATAGGGACTTATATAAAAGGAGATTGAGCAAAATGAGAGACAGACAAGAGAGAGGAAAGAAATGGAGGTAGAGAACGCGATAGAGAGAGTTAGAGAAAGCGATAGAGAGGCTAGAGGGACAGACAAGAGAGAGGAAAGAAATGGAGGTAGAGAAAGCGATAGAGAGGCTAGAGGGACAGACAAGAGAGAGGAAAGAAATGGAGGTAGAGAACGCGATAGAGAGAGGTAGAGAAAGCGATAGAGAGGCTAGAGGGACAGACAAGAGAGAGGAAAGAAATGGAGGTAGAGAACGCGATAGAGAGGCTAGAGGGACAGACAAGAGAGAGGAAAGAAATGGAGGTAGAGAACGCGATAGAGAGAGGTAGAGAAAGCGATAGAGAGGCTAGAGGGACAGACAAGAGAGAGGAAAGAAATGGAGGTAGAGAAAGCGATAGAGAGGCTAGAGGGACAGACAAGAGAGAGGAAAGAAATGGAGGTAGAGAACGCGATAGAGAGGCTAGAGGGACAGACAAGAGAGAGGAAAGAAATGGAGGTAGAGAACGCGATAGAGAGGCTAGAGGGACAGACAAGAGAGAGGAAAGAAATGGAGGTAGAGAACGCGATAGAGAGAGTTAGAGAAAGCGATAGAGAGGCTAGAGGGACAGACAAGAGAGAGGAAAGAAATGGAGGTAGAGAACGCGATAGAGAGGCTAGAGGGACAGACAAGAGAGAGGAAAGAAATGGAGGTAGAGAACGCGATAGAGAGGCTAGAGGGACAGACAAGAGAGAGGAAAGAAATGGAGGTAGAGAACGCGATAGAGAGGCTAGAGGGACAGACAAGAGAGAGGAAAGAAATGGAGGTAGAGAACGCGATAGAGAGGCTAGAGGGACAGACAAGAGAGAGGAAAGAAATGGAGGTAGAGAACGCGATAGAGAGGCTAGAGGGACAGACAAGAGAGAGGAAAGAAATGGAGGTAGAGAACGCGATAGAGAGGCTAGAGGGACAGACAAGAGAGAGGAAAGAAATGGAGGTAGAGAACGCGATAGAGAGAGGTAGAGAAAGCGATAGAGAGGCTAGAGGGACAGACAAGAGAGAGGAAAGAAATGGAGGTAGAGAACGCGATAGAGAGAGTTAGAGAAAGCGATAGAGGCTAGAGGGACAGACGAGAGAGGAGAGCCAGAGAGATTAAAACATAGATGAAGAGAGATATAGAAAGAAAGAGAGGGAGAAAGGGAGAGAGAGAAAGCCCTCCATAGTAGCAGCTTCCCAGTTGTTGTGGGGGCTCCCAGCCAGCTCAGAGAGAGAATCACACTTCCAGCAACATGCCAGGACGCATCGCGTCTGCCATACTCAGCCCTGGGCGCCCGCTATGAGGTCACCGGCCTGACGCACACAAAAGCACCGCACTGCACCATGGGTAATCTCCCATGGGGGGAGGGTCGGCTGGATGGGCCACTTTGTGGCGGTGGTACGACACAGATGTGCAGAGATGCGCGCACACACACACACACACACAGTGCTTTCGTCATCCAGAGAATATAGAAAGAAAGAAAAGGCCTGCAGAGCCATTTCCCAGACTAACAGCTCAGATAGGGATTATATTACTGGGAATATGGAGCTCGGAAGACAGAAACAACAAAGCCTCAACTACATAGGACATGATTGATGCCCTGCTTGATGGCGCTGTACGGCTAAAGTTATTTTGATTCTGGGAAAGTGATTCAAGTGAATGGCATTCAGCCACAGAGTTGGCCACAGTTGGCCATTAACTAGGCTGGTGCTCGATGCTAACCTGATAGAGCATCATCTGAGCCAGAGGAGACATAGGACCATCCTTCAAAAGACAACTGATAGTTCTTTAATGATGGCTACTTACCACTACACTTGTCGTTGTCGAGCTGAAGTCAGCTCCAAATGCATGTGGACCCACACACACATGGACGGGGACACACACACATGGACGGGAACACACACACATGGACGGGAACACACACACATGAACGGGAACACACACACATGAACGGGAACACACACACATGGACGGGAACACACACACATGGACGGGAACACACACACATGGACGGGAACACACACACATGGACGGGAACACACACACATGGACGGGAACACACACACATGGACGGGAACACACACACATGGACGGGAACACACACACATGGACGGGAACACACACACATGGACGGGAACACACACACATGAACGGGAACACACACACATGAACGGGAACACACACACGGACGGGAAAACACACACGGACGGGAACACACACACACGGACGGGAACACACACACACGAACGGGAACACACACACACGGACGGGAACACACACACGGACGGGAACACACACACGGACGGGAACACACACACATGAACGGGAACACACACACATGGACGGGAACACACACACATGGACGGGAACACACACACACATGAACGGGAACACACACACATGAACGGACACACACACACATGGACGGACACACACACACATGGACGGACACACACACACACACACATGGACGGACACACACACACACACATGGACGGACACACACACACACACACACATGGACGGACACACACACACACACACACACACACATGGATGGACACACACACACACACACACACACACACACACACACACACACACATGGACGGACACACACACACACACACATGGACGGACACACACACACACACACACACATGGACGGACACACACACACACATGGACGCACACACACACACACACACACACACACATGGACGGACACACACACACACACACACACACATGGACGGACACACACACACACACACACACACACACATGGACGGACACACACACACACACACACATGAACGGACACACACACACACACACACATGAACGGACACACACACACACACATGAACGGACACACACACACACACATGAACGGACACACACACACACACACACATGAACGGACACACACACACACACGAACGGACACACACACACACACATGAACGGACACACACACACACACATGAACGGACACACACACACACACACACATGAACGGACACACACACACACACACACATGAACGGACACACACACACACACACACACATGAACGGACACACACACACACATGAACGGACACACACACACACATGAACGGGACACACACACACACATGAACGGGGACACACACACACACATGAACGGGGACACACACACACATGAACGGGGACACACACACACACACATGAACGGGGACACACACACACACACATGAACGGGGACACACACACACACACATGAACGGGGACACACACACACACACATGAACGGGGACACACACACATGAACGGGGACACACACACACACATGAACGGGGACACACACACACACATGAACGGGGACACACACACACACATGAACGGGGACACACACACACACATGAACGGGGACACACACACACACATGAACGGGGACACACACACACACATGAACGGGGACACACACACACACATGAACGGGGACACACACACACACATGAACGGGGACACACACACACACATGAACGGGGACACACACACACACATGAACGGGGACACACACACACACATGAACGGGGACACACACACACACATGAACGGGGACACACACACACACATGAACGGGGACACACACACACATGAACGGGGACACACACATGAACGGGGACACACACACACACACATGAACGGGGACACACACACACACATGAACGGGGACACACACACATGAACAGGGACACATACACATGAACACACACACATAAACAGAGACACACACGGTCACACACACA